>NC_045960.1:48104138-48381638 GCF_010909765.2 Amblyraja radiata | reverse complement strand
CAATTGGCAAGTCAGACGTTATATCAAGTAAACAGTCTTATACCTTTGCTTAGGTATGCATATGGTTGTAAAAATATCTGTATTGACCAAGAACATTTATTATATTAAAAAAAACATAACCATAAACTAATACAGCATTCTGATTTAAACTTTAGACATTAGAGATACAGCAAGAAAACAGGCCCTTTGGGCCACTGAGTCCACGCCAACTAACGATCACTCTGTACACTAGCACTATCCTTTTTACCAGGGACAATTTACAATTTTACCGAAGCCAGTTAACCTTCAAACCTGTACATCTTTGGAATGTGAGAGGAAACCGGAGCACCCGGAGAAATCCCATGTTGGCTATCTCTGATTAGTCCCTGCCTTCCCAAAGATTATTAATCCTTCACCTTAGAACCCTTTCCAGTATCTTCCTACCACTAATGTTAGGCTCACAGGGGGCGCTGACAGGGGGCGCTGACCTGTGCGCGGCTGCCCAGCCTGCAGCTGTCTGTCTTTTCATCTTTTTTTTTATTTTTAGTTAGTTAAAGTGTTTTTGTTTCTGGAGTTCTAGACTTTTTTATGTGGAGGGAGGGGGGGGGGGGGGGGGGGGGAAGGGGGAAACTACCTTTCAGGGTCCCTACCTGGTCGGAGAGGCAGCTTTTTTCCGGGCTGCAGCTTCGACCCGTCCTCGCGGCCTACCAGCGGGCCTGGAGCGGCGTTTCCTGTCGGGCACTGCCCAGAACCACGGCTTCGGCAGCGGCACAGCACTGGAGCGCTATCTTGGAGCGGGCGATGCCTTGCCTGGGTCGCCGCGCTGGAGCTCCGGTGAGCTGAAGACCGCCGAGTAAAACATCGCGGAGCTGCGGGTTTGAGGAGCGGCCAGCTGCGGGCGGCGGCGCCGAACTGTACACCGGGAGCCTGGGATCTCTAGATGAGATCGCCAGTTGTGGAGCTCCAACCGGCGCGGCCTTGTTGGCTTCGGAAGCCGCGGCCTCCAGTACGGAAGCGGCCGTTCCAGGGTTCCCAGGCCGCTGCGAGGATTCTCCCGATGCTGGAGCAACATCACCCGGCGAGAACGGCCAGGAACATCGGGCCTCCGTAGAGGCAACTGTGGAGGCCTCAATGGCCCGACTATGGGTGAACTGGGGTTGGGGACTGGACATTATGCCTTCCCTCATGGTGGGAGCCATTGTGGGGGGATGTTCTTTATGTTTAAATCTCTTATTGATGTTATGTCTTTATTCTTTCTTTATGTGCTGCATTGGCAAGAAGCATTTCACTACACCTAGGTGTATGTGATCAATAAATAACCTTTGAACCTTTTTGAACCACAGGCTTACAGTTATCATGTTTTTCCCTGCTTGCTTAAAAGTTTGGTGAAGGCTTCAAATTATTATCTGTATCTCACCACGTCAGCGTTCTGCAGTGCTGTGTATAATTTTGTGTTTTTCTGATTTCTCGTTTCATATTACGGAGTAGCTGGACTGTGAGATCTGAGATCAGATTGGGTTACTGTTATCATTTCATCATTAATGTAAGAGAAGGATATACTTATATTGTGAAAAAGCTGATTATCTACTGAATTTCTAGTTTCATTTAGCCACTGAACTTGCTTGCCATAAAATATGAATTGAATTGATCTTTGCAAAAATTGATTTTCCCATTGTATGCATTATGAATAATGTAGATCCCCACACTAGCCTGATCTATTTTTGCAAACATTTCTAAGCATCTTTGTGAATAATATATACATGAATATAACATTAAGGTGCCATGAAAATATGACTTCAAAAGAACAAAGAGATGAAAGGTATTTTTAAGGGACAGGCAGCATCTCTGATCTCCTTCTCTGTGTAAAATGCACTCCCCCAATCTATTCTCTTCATGATCTTATACACCTCTATAAGATTATTCCTCAGCCTCCTACACTCCATGGAATAAAGTCCTTGCCCGTCCAACTTCTCTCTCAATAGCTCAGGCCCTCAAGTCCTGACAACATACTTGTAAATATTCCCTGCACTCTTTCCATCTTAACAACATCTTTCCTACAGAAAATGTGCGACAATGCTGAGAACTATATTCTGTACTCTGTATCTTCCCCTTTGGTTTAACTATTTTACTTGAGTTTGACTTGATTGTATTTATGTATTGTATTATCTGATCTATTTGGATAGCATGCAAAATAACACTTTTGAATCTACCTCAGTATACATGACAATATTAAACCTACACTTAAAATCACAGGGAAGAGGCCACAGTGGAAATTAAAGTAAGAGTCAAGCAAAAAAGGATCCAGTTCCAGGGAGATATTTAGTGGGCTCACATCAGTAATCATTGTAAATTATTCCTTTGTTACCTTCCCCGCTACCCTTCACAATTGTACCATCAACCATGCACACAGTTCAATGCCTATCATTTCACTATCAACAATCTTTGTCATGCATATTTCTTACTTCAGCCACCATACCCTTACGAACTTCTCACTAGTCCAAACCTCACATCCACCTCCAAGAACTTCCCCAAATAGCGAGCCCTTCAACCAAAGCAACTGCATCCACCAAATGCACTGCTCTGCACTCTCTTAGACACTCTGAATCTTAGAGAAAACATGGTCACCTACAATTACTGGATTTACTTCCCACTACCATCAACATCACATTGATGCACCTCGAATTTTTCAGTATCCTTGAAGATAGAATGTGGATGATGGTTGATGCAGAGTCAAGATGATGCGGAGACAGGTACTACAATGATGGTATCTCATTCTCAGTTCATCTTTGCCCATACCACTCTCGTCTCTTTCTGCAGTCTCTTCAAGCTCCAAGTGGTGGAAGCATGAATTTCTTCCCACTACTACCAACAACATTACCCACCTGCCATTCAATTCCATGCTTCTCATGCATGCTTAACACATTGCATCGGCTTCAATGCAGCAGCTCAGTTTGGAAGAAATGCGCAAGATTTGAAATCACCAAATCACCTAATCTGTGTATTTCCAGCACATGGCATTATGTGCTAATAATGTTGTTTAGTGATATGTGCAGCAACGACGTTTTACAGCTCCCAGAACACCAGAATTTGATATTCTGATTCATAATTGACAATGCTCCAATCGCATTCCCATTCCCCTGCACTTTCTCCTTCACCTATCAAATTATCGCCTCTTAATAGCCTTTCAAAAGTACTTTGGAAAACATTGGTTGATTTGTTTTTCATCAGTATTACATGCAACAAGTTCTAGATCCAGCCACCTTCCCTGCATCTTTGGCCAGACGTATAAATCTGTGGTCTCTGGTCAACAAAAAATATAGTTTGATATTCAGCACATTTAAAGATGAAAAGAATTTCATGGTTGGAAAATGCCAACATTTTAAGTGGTATCGATGGAGATTTGTGCTCAGTGGAAACTTAGTTCTAGGAACAAAAGGCTTTTCTTACCAATTGACTGAGGCAACACAAGGAGATAAAACAAGATCAATTAGAGTTCATTTTTTGCTCTGAAGTAGACAACAAAGAGTACAAGCAATATATTCATGGATTGCAAATAAAAATCTAACTGGACATATCATGCTTCATTTAATTCAGGCAATATGAATCAAGAAGGAAATATGAAGTATGAAAAGGATCATGGCTACTGTATGCATGCTATAAGAAATAAGATAATTTTGAGGATCCTAAATGATTGGGAGCTGTCGATAATGGCAAGGGTCTCAGAAAGACGGCAAATTGGAACCTGGATGTTTTGAGGTGATGAGCTTAAATAAATAGTTTAAAAATAAAAGACCAACTGTCTCTTTCCAACTTCAATAAATGAACGGGAATTGACTGGGAATTACAAAACTGTTACATATAATTTCTGCAAACTGATTTATCTCCAGCAATTAAAATTACAGCAACATTCAGGATCAAAACTGTATCCAAAAATCATCTGAAAGAAAGCATAACACAGGGCAGGCACCAAAATTAGTCACCAAATTTAAATAGGTTCCAAAATCATTTTGCTTGGGTAGCTTACAACCAACAGTATGAACGTTGAATTTTCAAACTTTAGGTAATATCTACACAAACTCCCCTCCCCCCTATCAGGGAATCACCCTGCCTTAGGTCATCTGTTGCTGGCCCTGAATGTCCTGGTCTTGCTTCTAGTTCACCCAGGTTCCAATCTTTCTGGGTAACAAAACAGTAAATAAATTTAATTTCACATATTTTGGCAAACAGCCTTCAGCAGTCCCCGATGTTTGTTACTGGAGCATCTCCAATTCCATATCTCTGTACTGCACTGGGGCTAACGAATGGTGTAAATAATATTGCACTGTTTACAAATTCTTCTGAGATCCAAAAGTTGCCAAAGGCATCCTAGGATGCTTGATGGAAATATTGAAGAACTTGAAGAAGCTGACAATGGTTCTTGTAGTAGTGTAAAAGTCCCTACTGATCTGCAGTGGTTGGAGGACACTAACTTTTATAAACAATTCCACCATCAGTATCTGGTGGCTGCAATGTGTACCATCTATACAATGTATAGCAACAGTTAAGCAAGATTTTTTATTTTAGAGATACAGCATGGAAACAGGCCCTTCAGCCCACCGAGTCCCTTCCGATCAGCGATCACCCATACATTAGTTATATCCTACACACTAGGGACAATTTACAGAAGCCAATTAAACTACAAACCGGTACATCTTTGGAATGTGGGAGGAAACCGTAGCACCTGGAGAAAACCCACGCAGGTCACAGGGAGAACGTACAAACTCCGCATAGACAGCGCCCAAGTTCAGGATCAAACCCGGGACCCCGGCGCTGTGAGACAGTAGCTCTACCACTGTGCCACTATCTAATTACAATTGCCACATTAACAATTATATCAGGCACATAGAAGCACCATCACTTGTATGTTGCAGTCTAGGTTACACGACATCCTGATCCTAGTAAATCACCATCCTTCCTTCTTGTTGCATCAGAATAATTTAACTTCTTCCTCAAGGCACGGTGGCGAAGCGGTAGTTGCTGCCTTACAGCGCTAACAGCACCAGAGACCCGGGTTCGATCCCAACTACAGGTGCTGTCTATATGGAGTTTGTACATTTTCCCCGTGACCACGTGGGTTTTCTCAAACATCTTTAGTTTCCTCCCACACTCCAAAGACATACAAGTTTGTAGGTTAATTAGCTTGGTATACATGTAAAATTGTCCCTAGTGTGTGTGCGGGGATCACTGGTCGGTGCGGACTCGGTGGGCCAAAGGGCCTATGTCTGTGCTGTATCTCTAAACTAAACTAACAGCACACAGAGTGCAGCAATTCAAGAAGCACACTCACCACTACCTTCTCAAGGACACTTGGAGCAGGCATTGCTTCAAATCAATGAATTTAAGAAAGGAATTGGCCTTCCTGTGCTAAGGTGCAACAAGCTCTGTTATTTACCTGCAGGCACCTGAATCTTCGCAACAGGAAAACACAAGGACAGTTCTTGGCGTGTGTGTGAGGTGATGCAGAGGCAGGAAAACAGCTTAACCCCGCAACTTATATTCAGACCATTCACATGAATTGCAAGTATTTGCAAATTCCTGTACTTTGCAGAGCAGCTTCAGTGACGAAAATCACAAATTCTCAATATGTTTCTGACAACAGGAATAGCACAGGGGCTTGGCTTCAGACGGCAGCAATGAGAACCTTTACAGCTGGGCTCTCGGGGATAATACCACATTTTAGATTCATTGAGTTGGCAGAAGGATGAGCTGTAATTTTCTTTATCAACTCCTCTACTTTCAATCTCATTTCTTATTCATGATGCCTGCACATGATATTGTCCAAAAGAATCATGAATTGGATTTTGGAGCTGATGGAGAAATTGAACATTTAGTTACAAAGGTGATTGTCATCAAACCTTCAATTTCTGATAGTTTCATCTGATCTTAAAATCAATGGGTACAGTCGGTAGAAGGATGAACTATAATTATCTTATCACCTACTCCACCTTTAACCATGATTTATTTTAATGTCATGATGAAAAACAATTTAATTCATCTAAAGAAATTTGGAAAAGCAGTATTATGCAAGGCATTAGTTGTTGAGGTTAAGGTTTTACTTGTCCAGTTTCTAATGTGGAATGGCAGGCAAATACATGTTTAAGATAATGTACAATATCTCTTACAGACAGCTGAATAGCTGTGCCGGCGCCCTTCAGCTCACCAAGTCCACGATGACCAGCGATCCCCATACACTATCCTACACACTAGGGACAATTTTACAATTCTACCAAAGCCAACTAATCTACAAACCCATGCGTCTTTCAAGTGTGGGAGGAAATCGGAGCACCCGCAGAAAACACACGTGGTCACAGGAAGAACGTACAAACTCCATACAGACAGCACCCGTATTCAGGATCTTACTGCAAGTAAGAATTTCATTGTTCTGTCTGGGACATATGATTATAAAACACTCTTGCTTCTCTTGACTCTTGAACCCGGGTCTCTGGCGCTGTAAAATATAACACTGTCATATTTCCTTCTTTAATGGCCCATCTACTCACCTCTCCTGACATTCCAGCCAGCAAATGCACTGTCAGCAGAAAGGTGAAGACTCCATCAAGAGGCCTTGTGATGTCTGAAGTTCATCTCGCAAAACGCATAAGGTCAGGACTTAGTACTAGGTAGTTTGACCAGCACTCTCTGTCAGTTAACCACACAAAAGTCAATCTCCTCTCCTCTATCTCAAAGTTATATGCACCAAGAGTGATGGCGGCTTGGTGATTTCTTCCAGAAATGTCACCACCCTATTACTCTCTCTGAATTATATTCTGTATGATGCTATTAAAACTGAGTGTGTATCTCGATGGCAATGCCTTAGTAGAACAACATGGATGTATGTTGGTGGATGCCTTTAATTTCAATAATCACTGTAAGTACCTCTACGCCAAACTGTATAATTTCTATAGATCTCATTTATTAAGTTCAAGAGTTTATGAGAGTCCTGGAAATGACATTTAAACACAGTGACATCAGAAACTAAGTGAAAATACAAAATTGTTGCAGAGTGGCCAGATGGTGCAAATAATCTAAACTAACGAGGAGTAAAGAAGTGAAGTATTCCCCCAAAGGATATGGGAAAAGTGATAGAGCTGTCAATTTACAGAGCTGTGTTAGAACTGTGTGAGCACTGATGTAAATATCTACATATCACTTTCTATGTTCAATACATTTATTAGTATGTTTTCCTCTTGTTAGAAAGCACTTTGGTGCAAGTAAGTGCATAAGATCAAAGAAGCTGTCAGCAAATTCTAACTACATTTAAAAACTCCAATAACCAATCCACAGCTTAGTTAAAAATCAGTATTTAATTGCTAATTTAGTATAATGCCGAAATCCTAAAATGACCAATTAATTAAAAAAATAAACCACAAGCAAGTAAATATGAATAATTAATATGGACACAGGAGAGTAGAATATGTTTTTAAGCGTGGTATCCAAGCGTAAATATAAAATATTTAACATGTACTTCATATTTCATTATGACATGAATAGAAGCCATTCATCCCACCATATTTATGCTGACTTTCACAGTATACCATTCCCACAGCTATTTCCCTGTAAACCTTTCTTGCTAACAAGCTCCTGACTCTCATATCAGCTTCCTATTCTAAGGGCAATTTTCCAGTTTTCTCCGTGTGCTCCGGTTTCCTCCCACACTCTAAAGCCGTACAGATTTGTAGGTCGATTGGCTTGTGTAAATTGTCGCTAGTGTACGGTGAGATCGCTGGTCGGCATGGGCTCGGTCGGATGAAGGGCCACATTGTATCTCTAAAATCTAGATTAAGATTCTCGTTCTGCATTCACCCCCTCATAATTGCCTTGATTTTAGTTTAAAATACCAGTCCTGTAACCATTCTTCCGTTGCCCAAACTGAATGTAAAATAATTGGTATCTCAGATCATAGTCACAGAATGCTGGAATAACTCAGTGGGTTAGGCAGCATCTCTGGAGAAAAGGAATAGGTGACGTTTCAGGTTGAGACCCTTCTACAGACTGTATCTCAGATCACCTTTGCTGTCAATAATTAATAATGCCTTGTGGCCAGGTCTAATATCACATGTACTTTGCTTGGCTGTTTCAAGAAATTATCCATTCTATGAACTCATCATGTAGACTATCTTTGTCCAATTGATCTTCCCAATCTATCAGTAGATTAAAATCCCCCATGATTATCCATGAACCTTTCAGACAGGTTCCTATTATTTCTTCTTTTACGCTCCGTCCTATCATTTTATTATTCTGTTACATTCTCAACTAATTTTTTGCCTTTATCATTTTGTATCTCTAACAAAACCACTTCCGCAGCTTGACTCCCTGAATTTAATTTATTCTCTCTTTACTGCACCAAGGGCATCATTACACAATGATTGGAAATCATTTGATTGGAACAGTCAACAGAGATTTAAGGAAGGGAATTATGTTTGGTGAAGCTGTTCAGACTATTTTTGAGGATGTAACTTTCCATATGAGCTATCAAGCGGCACCTTGTTCTGTTAACAGCCTAACAAGTTAGGTTAACAACCAACAGCCAACCAAAGAACATGTAATACTAGACCTGGCCACAAGATTTGATTAATTATTGACCCGGTAGTAAATGTTACCCAAGTGAACAACCAACAAGTATGTATTTACAAATCTAAAAATTATTCTATTGGGCGTCGTGTAAGAAATGATAATAAATACATTTCGTGGAATTAGCACAGATTAATCAAGGATGAGTCACCCCAGTCATTCCCTCTTTGCTCCTCTCCCATCAGGCAAGAGGTACAGAAGTGTGAAAATGCACATCACCAGATTCAGGGACAGTTTCTTCCCAGCTGTTATCAAGTAACTGAACCATCCTATCAACAAATAGAGAGCGGTCCTGAGCTACTATCTACCTCATTGGAGATCCTTGGACTATCTTTAATTGGACTTTTCTGGACTTTATCTTGCACCAAACGTTATTTCTTTCATCGTGTATCTGTATATGGATGGTTCGATCATAATCATGTATAGTCTTTCCGCAGACTGGTTAACGTGCAACAAAAAGATTTTCACTGTACCTCGGTACACGTGATAATAACCAAAACTAAACTGGTTGGAGGCTGATTAACAGCGAGAACTGAATCCACATGATCTCTTGTTACATCTGAAATATTTTTTACCTTTGATGCTTATGCTGCAGAATAGTATTGTTTCGTTACCTGCTGCACAAACAATTTATCTCATTTCTTCTACACATTGTTAAATTATTCATCAAAATAGCTTTGAACACAGCTCCACTACTTCCCTTGTGCCAATAATCAGCAGCTTGGCTACACTTGACCACTATTCTTCTCTAATAATTAATATGTTAATGCAATTTCTCTTTGGTATGTTCACTGGTGGAGCCATTTTAAAGTCCCAAATGATCAGTAAAATCAGACGTTAAACAATTTATTTTGTAGAGCTCAACATTTTAAATTAACACAGATAAACCAATAATTTATGCACTAACAACAATTTCTAGGTTAATATGTGTAATCCATGAGAGAAATTTGTTTATACAACTTAAGTGATTTCCTGTCTTCCGTTATTTTGTTGATGACGAAATTATTTAATAAACTGTGGACAATTTACTTAAGCTACAGAAGATCTTGACAGTTGGTCACCTAAAATATTTAATACGTCACCTTTCCTTTTCTTTAGAAGTGCTGCCTGACCCGTTGAGTTATTTTGTGTGTCTTCTAATTAAAAATATAGATACCCAGTAAAATATACAAAATATATGATATTTTACAAGAAGGTTGGTAAACTGCGTGTGCCATATATGAGTGGCATTAACATGAGGGCCAAATATTTAATCTGCTGCACCCGCTGAGTTTCTCCAGCACTTTTGTCTACATTAAATCTATTTACTTTTTTTTCAATGTTTAATTTCAGTTTAATAACTTACCCCTGAGGGGGGCAGTGGCCAATGTTGAGGGAAGAGACATTTGATTGTGTTTGGGTGACCACCTTGCAAGACACATCCTTTCAATCTGCAACCACAACCCTGAACGTCCTGTCCCATGGGTCTAATTCTCTGTCTCACTCCCCCTCTGACCTCTCTGATCTAGTGTGGCTTCAGACAGATCTTCTCCATCTGAATTTATTGTATGCAAATCAGTCAGACAAGTGTGTCAATGGAATCAAGAGATCCCCCCCATGTACGTTTTGTAATCTTCATTCTTGGGCGTTCAAGTTTCTGAACTAGGTCTAGAGAGTATTCATCTCCTAATCTTCCAAGGAAATAGAAGCATTGCAGGGCTTTCTCTATGATTGCATCAATGTGCTGGTTTCAGTACAGATCCTCAGCAATATACATGCCAAGGAACGTTATGCTGTTGACTCTCTCCACTACTGATCTGTCGATGCAAACAAGTTTGTGGATCCTCAGCCGTATTCGTCCAACAATGGTGATTTAAAGATGGAATTGGAACGATGTCGTTACACAATCATGGGTATAGAGTAGAGCAGGGGACTGAGAAGCTATCCAGGAAAAGGTTTTGCTGCAAATTCATATCGATTGTGTTCTGTCGATGAAGAAATGGAGGATCCAGTTGCAGAGGGATTCACGGCGACCCAGTTCCCTGAGCTTGATACGGTTGGGATAACTGATGGGGTTGAATGTTGCAGTTGATGAACAACAACCTGACGTATGGTATTAATTGTCCAAGTAGTCCAGTGCAGATTGCATCCCAGCGAGTGGCAGTAGGCAAAATGTAATGGGTCCAGGTTCTTGCTAAGGCAGGAGTTGATATGCGCCATAAGCAATCTCTCAAAGCACTTCATTATGATGATGTTAGTGCTTATGGTTGGTAGGCATTGAGGCATGTCACCTTACTCTTCTTGTGCATTACTTCAACTAACAAAAGCTTATGCATGTGAACTGGCTATTTGAAGTCTTTGTTGATTTAAGAATGGCTGATAGTAATATTGCTATTTTTATCCCCACTAGATATTTTTAATATGAAGAGCAATTGTTTCATTTAAATCTTTTGGGGATGGATCATAAATAAAGCAATCAACATTTGTTAAGTTCAAATGCTATTATCATTGCAACATGTCTGTCAAAGAAAGACGAAATGCAATCACTTGAAATACTCCAGTTATGTGACGGCTCATTGAAACTGAAATAAATCCTCAGCAGTTTGATCAGTTGTTTGGTGTTGAATTGTATTAGCAGCAAATATGCATGGCATCTTTCTGGTGCATGACCATGTCCAATGCCATCATATCAAACAAAATATTTCTAATGCATTTTCGAAATGATAAATCAGAGACTAATGGCAGAAATCTGCAGAGTCCAGGATTTCCTTTAAGCAGTCAGATTTTATCATTGTTACACTACTTCGAACTAACATGTATCCTGTTAAAATACTGCATCACCTTGGCTAATCTGGGTTTGAGTATGTTATGCCATCGATGCTGGTCCACTGACAAATCACTGGGGTGTGTATTACCTGGGGCAGGTATCTGGTCATAAAGACGTAGAGGCAAGGATTGGGTTTGAGAGATCCTCTGTGATAAGGCTTCAGAGAACAGCTAGTATTCAAGGACCAAGGTTTACAAGGGCAGCTGGAACAACCACTATGAAGAATGTGTGGGAAGGAACAGCAGATGCTGGTTTAAGATAGACACAAAATGCTGGAGTAACTCAACGGGACAGGCAGCATCTCTGGAGAGAAGGAATGGGTGATGTTTCGGGTCGGAAGAATGGTTTGGTCCCAACCCGAAACGTCACCTATCTTTGCTCTCCAGGGATACTGCCTGATCCACTGATTTATTCCAGCACGTTGTTTTCTTTTTGTGACCAGCATCTGCAGTTCCTTGATTCTATATTCTTGTTTGAAGACCGACTCATTACCAGGCGAATGCAGCACAAAGTGGTGCAGTAACTCAGCGGGTCTAGCAGCATCTCTGGAGAACATCGATTGGCAATGTTTTAGGTGGGACCCTTCTTCAGACTGATTGTAATAGTGGGGGGAAAGCTGGCAGAGAGATGAGGGTGGGACAATGCCTGGCAAGTGATAGGGGGATGGATACAGGCAAAGATGTGTTGATCAACAGTTGGTTGGACAAATCCCAGAGATGAAAAGACAAAAGGTAGTTGGTTTCTTCTTCTTGGCCTCCATGCATTGCTGACCTCCCAGTATAACACATCTTTGAGGATGCAACCATTTTCCATCCTTTGTACATGTCCAAGAGGAAGACCAAAGCTCTGTTACTTGATTAAGAGATATGAAAAATCCATAATTTCTCACAGATGGATGGATGCTAACTAACTAGCTTCAACCCAATGGTATGAACATAGAATTCTCCAATTTTAGGTAACTGACCTGCCAATACCCATTCCTTTGCCCTCCCGCCTCTTCCCCCATTGCCCTTCCCATTGCCTTCCACCTATATTCCTACCTCTGGCTTCACATTTCACACCTCTTCTCTCATAGCTCATTCCACTAACTTTTGTCTTTTCCATTCTCGATGTAGGTAAGTCACCCAAGCTTCACTGCTGTATAATGTTGATTGTTAGTCAGTAATCGTTGCAAGCATGAGACAGTCTGTCCATCAGCCCCTGAAGTCCTTGTTCTGATATCGCAAAGAGGGCAGCAGAATCAATATACAGGAGTTTCCTAGTAAGCACGGTTCTAACCTTTGTCTTGGCTTTCAACCTTGCTAGATTTAAGAGCTTTCCATGGCTTCTGGTGTGAAGATACACTCCTTCATGTCTGTCAGGAAGGCAAAGGACAGAAGCCGAACAGAGTGGGAGCTGGGATGCAGCTGTGCTTCACTCCATTTCTCATGGAGAACCTGTCCAATGTAGCAGCATCAAATTGCACTGTACCATGCATTTCTCATGGAAGGACTGAATGAGGTTTAAGACATGGTGAACATTTAATCTTCTCCAGTAGCTGGTAGACTGACAGAATTGGAATCTTTTGCGAAATCCACAAAGCCGATATGTTTTGCCGAAATCCACAAAGCCGGTTTTTCTTGAATTTGACACAGGGAGTGTCATGTCGATTGTGAATCTACCTCTACAGGAACCATAGAGCCTCAGGGTATATCCCGTCAGCAAGTCTGTGAAGTCTTTGCTGGATCACTTGGCAAGGGGCTTTCCTGTAACACTCAGAGGTGAGATGCCCCTGCAGTTGTTGTATTCACTGCAATCACTCTTGTACTGTGTGATGATGTTGGGTCACGCCTGTCTTGAGGGACACTACCCTTTCTTCAGCAGACCAGAAGGGTTTGCAGGTATGGCAAGAGTTGGCAGTTTCCATAGTGAAGGCCTTCAGCTGATATGGTATCCTATCCAGGAGTCTTCCTGGCTGCCATGTGATTGATGACTTTATCCAGTTAATGCAGGAGTTGTTCATCATCACACCCACTCATCAATGGCACCCATGGGAGAGCAACAGGAGCTGTGATGGGCGAGAGGACCCACCAAGCTAACAAAGAGGAAAACGAGGTGCTGGTCCTCCAGTTTGCCTGTGTGCTTATTTTAACAAGGGAGGCAACTCTGGGCAGAAAGGTGGCCCAGGTCAGAAAGGTCAGTTTGAGAATGGGAAGGAGGGATGGTATGCAAGTAGGAGAAACAGCTGGCCTTTGCATAATGCAAGCATTTGGTAAAATAATCATTTAGTACATGTTCAGTGAAACACATGCAAACTCCACACGGGAGTTCAGTATGTTCTTTCATGGCATTATGGTGACCATAATTTACTGGCACTACATTAGATGAACATTGAAGGGGTACTGATTTTGGATGATCAGCCATAATCATAGTGAATGGCAGTGCTGGCTCAAAGTGCCGAATAGCCTACTCCTGCACCTATTTTCTATGATGCAAGTCCATCAGATTTCACTGTGTGCCAATTAGATATGCAATATGTTATAACCTAGTCAATTGAGGTTTTAAAACAGAACAGCATGGGAACAGGCCCTTTGGCCCACAGTGAACCTATGATTCTTGATTTCCAACCCTTGGAAAAATACTGCATTCACCCTATCTATTTCTCTTATGATTTTATACTCTGCTTTCAGATAACCCATCTGCCTCCTGCACTTTAAAGAAGGTTATCGTCTGACTAACTTCTCACTCAGGCTTTGAATGCAACCTAATTAACTCTTTGAAAAAAAATGAAAACTTTGCAAATTCAATGCAATTCACTGTTGAGCTTTCAAAACAGCAGTTGTTTAGGGAGATGACCACATCTTGTATGAAAAAGGGTCAGGTATTGCAGATACTGCCAGATTAATTGATCGAGCAATATAAACGGAATGAGATGTACAGGCAACTGAGATTATAGGATGGTACCAAGAGTAAAGTGACCAAAGAGTAATTTGATGTTAATTTAAAAAAATAGACAAATAGGTAGAAAATAATGGCCCTGATCCCAACCAACACTGAATTCAAAATATTTATATTTGAACCATTTACTTCAACTGCAGCAAGATAACAGCATTTTTTGAAACAATGTGAACAGTTTATTTGTAACCTCCACAACAATAAACCATGAGACCGTGCAGAGACACAAGCTGGTCCTTGGTACAGGACAGTGCAGTCAAACCTTGATGTGGGAAGTGTAAGATTCCATGGATTTAAAGATCAATTAAACACTTTTCTAGGGATTAAGATACCAAGAACTGCAGAAGTGAAAAACAATTTGGGAATCCAAAAAAACATTTAAAGCTGCCAGGCAGGTATAAAAAAATAATCAAAAAAGGTCATGGAATATTGGCCTTTATTTCAAGGAGTTCGATTACAAAGATGGAGTTGTGCTTCAGTTGCATTGAGAACCTTCAGTAAAACTAATTCATTATTCATAAAGGATACAATGGCCTTTGTCTAGGTGCAGCACAGATCAATTAGCACCAACAAATCTTGAATCAAAATCTGTGAAAGCAAGATAAAGTTGAATGGATGATAAGACCAAATACTAAGTTGATATATAGAATCTTAGTGGAAAAATTAAATTTTACCCATAGTAAGCAAGGTACAAAACACAAGACTCCATAGTAAATTGGCACCACCACCTGTTTATTTTCCATTAAACATCTTTGGGAGGAAAAGGTGAAGCTTGAATAAATTACCTAACATGATAGAAATGTTCAGGTTTCGTTAGATTGTACTGGGGGTGAATTCAGTATAGAATTTATGATAGGCCTGATTATTTTCACTGACGCTGGCCCATTAAGATTCTTGAAAAGTAAATCCAAAATTTTCACATTTATATATGTCCTCATTATTGTGTTGATGTCCATTCTCTGGATTGATCAATCTGTTAAAGAGAACCCGACCTCAAACTACTGGTGAGCCATTAAACTGATCAATTGTCACGATAAACAAAGAGTAATTAGGTTTCCATATACAGTGCCCTCCATAATGTTTGGGACTAAGACCCATCATTTATTTATTTGCCTCTGTACTCCACAATTTGAGATTTGTAATAGAAAAACATTACATGTGGTTAAAGTGCACATTGTCAGATTTTATTAAAGGGTATTTTTTATACATTTTGGTTTCACCACGTAGAAATTACAGCTGTTATAAATAGTTCTCTTTCCCCCCCTCCCCACCTCCCACACACATAATGCAGGTACAAGAGCTCTCAGCACCTAGTCTTTCCATCACCTTTGGAAACTTTTATTGCTGTTTATCAACATGAGGACCAAAGTTGCACCAATGAAGTCAAAGAAGCCATTATGAGACAGAAACAAGAATACAGCTGTTAGAGACATCAGCCAAACCTTAGGCTTACCAAAATCAACTGTTGGGGACATCGTTAAGAAGAGCGCACTGGTGAGCTTACTAATCGCAAAGGGGCTGGCAGGCCAAGGGAGACCTCCACAGCTGATGACAGAAGAATTCTCTCTAATAAAGAAAAATCCCCAAACACCTGTCCGACAGATCAGAAACACTCTTCAGGAGTCAGGTGTAGATTTGCCAATTACCACTTCATGAACAGAAATAGAGGCTACACTGCAAGATGCAAGCCACTGGTTAGCCACAAATATAGGATGGCCGGGTTACAGTTTGCCAAGAAGTACTTAAAAGAGCAACCACAGTTCTGGAAAAAGGTCTTGTGGACAGTTGAGACGAAGATTAACTTATGTCAGAGTGATGGCAAGAGCAAAGTATGGGGAGAGAAGGAATTGCCCAAGATCCAAGGCGTACCACCTCATCTGTGAAACATGGTGGTGGGAGTGTTATGGCCTGGGCATGTATGGCTGCTGAAGGTAATGCCTCACTTACAGTATCTTCATTGGTGATACAACTGCTAATGGTAGTAGCATGATGAGTTCTGAAGTGTATAGACACATCCTATCTGCTCTAGTTCAAACAAATGCCTCAAAACTCATTGGCCAGCGGTTCATTCTACAGCAAGACAATGATCCCAAACATACTGCTAAAGCAACAAAGCAGTTTTGCAAAGCTAAAAAATGGTAAATTCTTGAGTGGCCAAGTCAATCACTCGATCTGAACCCAATTGAGCATGCCTTTTATATGCTGAAGAGAAAACTGAAGGGGACTAGCTCCCAAAACAAGCATAAGCTAAAGATGGCTGCAATACAGGCCTGGCAGAGCATCACCAGTGAAGACATCTAGCAACTGGTGATGTCCATGAATCGCAGACTTCAATCAACCAATGCATGCAAATGATTTGTAACAAAATACTAAACATGACTACTTTCATTTACATGACTTTGCTGTGTCCCAAACATTATGGTGCCTTGAAATGGGGGTACTATGTATAAACAATGCTGTAATTTCTACATTGTAAAACCAAAATGTATAAAAATGGCCTTTATTAACATCTGACAATGTGCACTTTAACCACATGTGATTTTTTCTATTACAAATCTCAGATTGTGGAGTACAGAGGCAAATAAATAAATAGGTCTTCTGTACACACACACACGGAACAGGAGAAACATGACATTCTCAAATTAGAAATATTGAGCCCTGGTCACAATATCTTTAAATGGTGCTGCTGACCCATTTTACAATTCTTGGCCTGACCAGCATACAACTTTTTCTACCTAACACACCTTACTTCAATGGGCTGTGGGGGCAGAAATTATATACAAATTTAGACATTAAAAGCCTGGACTACGGATCACTAGACAAGTTTAAAACCTACCATAACAACCAATAAATTCAAATTTAGATTAAACAAAAATCTGAAATGTCCAATTTGTAACAATGACCATAACTTCTGGATTATTATTCAAACAGTTGTTTTGCTAAATTTGCTGTCCTCATTTTCCACCTTCTTTTAATTTATTGAAATATGTTTTCATTTCACTCGTCCCATAGCAATGACTTACAATGTCTTCTGAAACAATCTAACAAGCAAAAAAATCAAGGAACAATAAGAGAATTACAATAAATACTGGGTTGTGGCAACATCCATTGACAATGAATTAAAAAAGGCACCTTAAATAGATTGATGTGATGTATTCATAAATTTAGAAAAAATATTTAGGTGGTTAAGATGCAGTTTATACACTTTAACTTTTTTTTCATTATTTTCAGTGTATTCCACTCATAATAAATTCCTGCTTTTGTAAAATGTTTTATACTGTATATGTAGCCAGAAATTAATATTGAATAAAACCAACACATGTGCCATCAGTGCTCGATTTTGAGAAGAATGTTCAGTCACTCATACATTCAGTGCAGATTATCATCTGGATTTCGGTGCAGTTGGCACTCTACTTGATTTAGTGAAAACTTCTCTACAATTTTAATGAAGAACTCAATCATTATGACACTAAAAGAACCAAGTTAATTTGCAAGATTAACGCAAACATTTGTGGAAGTTAGTGGGTAGAAATATTAAAAAGTTAAATCAAAACCATCCATTCATCGGTTTGCATGGAACCTGGACTGGATTTCCAAGGAAGGATAAAAGTACAGCTGTGCTAATATAGTGTTCTGAGTTAGCAGCCTTTAACTTTCCTTAACCAATGTGATTCACTGTCTTCTGGTGGCTGCTTCTGCCATCAGACTTATCCCGATGGACATCTCTTTAGGAGTGATTTGACAATGCTATTTCATAAATATGACAAATCACATTTCTATTGAATAATTTTAATTACAATGGCCAAAACAAAAATATCATATGCATTTGCTCATAGTTCTATTTAATCTTTGTTTCAATTTGTGATTCCATCAGGAAGAGAATCTCCCAAGATTGTTACATATCTCATTAAAGACAATTAACCCTCAATTATGGCATAATGCTTCATAATATTATGGACGGTTGTGCCATAGCCAAAAGGACGTTTGTACATCTCTGGAGTCCTGTGCTCTTCTTCCCTGTGGTGATAACATTCTCAACAGCGTTGGATCCGAATACCTGTTCTTACGATGAGGCACAAAGATGTGATTTCCCTTTTCTACTCTGGTCAATGCCATATTTCTACTTGTAGAGCAGTAATGCGGACATAGCATTTACACAACAGAGGAAAGACACTCCAAATCTAGGACCCTGCATGTTCAGTCAAATGTATCCTGTATCATTTAAGACAAATTACAGGTTTCTATATCAGTGCATCCACCATTTGGAAATTTAGAGTTCAGATTTGAATTATTTAGGATTTTAAAACGTTACCAAAAATCTGGATATTTCATATGCCAATATAAGAATAAAACCGAGTCAGTTACAATCAGCATCCCTTCATTGGATAACATACCCATCAAACTTCATTTTTAGTTTGCTCTTTTACAGTTCTTAGGTATCCATTTTTTTTATACATAAAGTATTTGGCATTCAAACAGATCCCCTCACCCAACACCTAATTGGAGATACATCTGTCCCACAAGATTGAGAAAAGCAGAGTAAAATGAAGACTAAAGGCATGCTTCAATAGCAACAACATTCAGAGGGCAATTTTTTGCCTTAGTTTGGTTTTATCCTGCATTTAATACCGAATCACACATTGGTCTACAAAACATCTGTCAGAATGGTAACTAGCCCATGATTTTGCCATTGCACCACAGAGAACAAGTACAAACCAAGTTCCATATCATAATGATACAATGGAATAGTGCAATCTCTGACTTTACAATACTCTGTTTTATACACGCACTTAAAGCATGTGGGAAAAGGGGGTGCTGCTTTTAAACAAATTAAAGAGTGCACCAGAGGTCACATTTTGTTGAAGGCTAACTAAAATTAATCAAATATTGACATGTTGCATTAAAATGTTACTTTAAAATAGGAATATGATTTATACATTTATTGTACACTCAATTAGTGCAAGGCATTGTAGATAAATTACTCATCCATATCATCCAAGGAAGAAGTCCAATGATAATCCTTTGAACACAACTTCATTTTTATATAAAAGGTCCCATTTGAGAAAAGCCTGAATTATTGTCAAAGATAACCTTGCTCGTTTATTTTAAATAACAGATTGACCCTCACAGACATTTACACAACTAAGATTTGGACAAAGACATGTTCTTATCCTCAGTTGCTACGGAAAGACACTGAACTGGGCTTCCATAGTTCACAGGTGCTTGTAAACATTGGATATTTTAGGTCCCTTTGACTAAAGCCTGGAACTGATTCCATGTTGACTCGGTCATTTTCCCATTCGTTGCTCGCAAGCTGCAAACTGCTGGAGGGCAGAAAGAAACCTTTCATAATTTAAGTTGATGTGAGAAGGCAATGATCTGTAGGGGATAAAAGCAAAAACAAATTTGATTTTTTTTCCCCTTCATGCAGTAAAGCACATGAATAGAACAATATACTATATTCTTTAAATTGCACAATAGCACAAAATACAGAACAGGAACTGGCCCTTCAGTCCACAATTTTCTGTGCTGCACATGATGCTTACTTCAACCAATTCCTCCTGCCTGCATGCTATCATTATCCCTGCACATTCATGCTTTTATCTAAAAACCTCTTAAACACCACCATTGTATCTGCCTCCATCACCACCCCTGGCAGCTTGTTCCAGCACACCCGTGACAAATAAAACCTGCCCCGCACATCTCTTTTATTCCGTCTCAGACCTTATAGCCATGCCATCTAGTTATACAGTTTAGCAATTTCTAACCCTGAGAAAAAGCTCTTATCTGTCCTATCTATGCCTGTCATCATTTTATGAACTTCTATCAGGTGTCCCCCTCAACCTTTGACATCCAACCTCGTTCCCAATACCATCCAATCCAGAGAGCAGCCTGGTAAACTTTTTCTGTGGTTTCTGCAAATCCTCCACTCTTCCTGTAATGGGGCAACTAGAACTGCACACAATAAATACTTCAAATGTAGCATAACCAAAGTTTTAAATGTCCTCATTATTAGGCACAATGCAGGCAATTTTGACTTTTGTGACCCACCAGCCTCCAGTTGATCATTCACACCCACACAGATGAGGTAGCAGTACCTTAGAACAGTTAAACTGGGCCAACAGGCTACAATGTCCCAAACAGGTACTCATCTGAAGAAGGGTTTCGGCCCGAAACGTTGCCTATTTCCTTCGCTCCATAGATGCTGCTGCGCCCGCGGAGTTTCTCCAGCACTTTTGTGTACCCTCATTAGATCAAGGGTTGCCAATACCCTACTTAAGGTGATGTATGGCGTAGGCAGAAAGTAGCCACCTGAAGGAGTTCTAAATTTTAAGGGACCCTAAAAATTAATTTACACTTCCGTTGGTTGACTATCACCCAGACAAGTAGACAAGACTCGGCAGCACATGACCAACTTCAACCTAAAGAATTAAATGGGGATCCTAGGTTTAGTTTTAAATTGGTGGCCCACTGCCTAAAGTAAACAATCAGTTACAGTGAGCTCCAAAATAGCACCCACAGCCCTGTCAATACAGTTTTTTATAGTGACGTTAGATTTGTAACTATTCAGTCCAGATCTCCTTCAGCTTACTGAAATTAATTCTCCCCCATGGCAATTTAAGAAATATATTATCTCTTCCCCTAAAAAGGTCATGATACAATGATCAAGGTTTTGTAAGGTAACTTTGTCCAATACAAACTACTTAAATTGAAGCACCCCTTCACTGACCTTCTCCAAATGCCTTTGACAAAGCAAGGGGGAAGGTGGTCAGCGACACAGCAGCTGATATTGACTGGCCCTACGACAAATCTTGAAGAATTCCTGCACTGATACACTAAGCCTGGAATAAATGACTCAAACAACTACACACATTTTTCTTTGTTTGAGCAATGGCTCCAACCTTTGGAGTGCTTTCAACATCACGCACATCAATTTCAATTTCAACCGGAGCTTCTTTATGCTACTACTGGTCAGATGTTGCCATGAATAGTCACTCTCGCCTCTCCTCTGGAATTAAACTCTTTGGTCTGTGTTTGGTCGAAGGCTCTCATCTTGTGTGGAGCTGAATGGCCCTGGTAAATCCAAACCAGGCAATGAGCAAATTAGTGGTGACTGAATGCCGGTGATAGGACCATCAACGACATCTGATGATTGGGAGCAGGATCACTTTGTAGTAATTCACTGTAATAGATTTGTCTTGTATTGTATGTTCAGGACATACATGATCAATTATCCACAATATATGTTAGCATCAGCAGCATGGCCATTGTAAATCTATTTCTGGAATACAACATCACAGATGGGTTGTCTGGTCCCTCATCCAGTAATCTCTCCATTATTATGATATGATACCGCAACCGGTAGGCGGCGCGACTCTCGTCTGCAGCGGCCTCTGCAGTCCGTCTGCGTTTTTATTATTTTATGTCTATGTTTTAATGTAGTTTTTGTTATTTTTGTTGGGGTATGTGTGTGGGGGGGTGGGGGTGGTGTGGGGGGGAGGGGGTAACTTTTAAATCTCTCCCTGCACGGGAGACCTGACCTTTTCTTTGTCGGGTCTCCGTTGTCGTTGGGGCTGCAACGAGGAGCGGCCTCCAACAGGAAGACCGGGGACTCTGGTGCCGACTACTCACCTCACCGTCGCGGAGCTGGCCGAGTCCAGAGCGGGTGGAGCTGTGGTGGACGCTGCTGCGACCCGACCCCCGGAGATTCGGTGGCTGCAACTGCGGGTTTGGCGGACGGCACCGGGAGCCCGCGGGTACCTGGAGGGAGACCGCTTTTCAGGGCTCCCGCAACGGCGACTTCTCCCGCCCGATTTGCGGGGTTGAAGAGCTCCTGGAGCGGGGCCTACATCACCGCCCCGCGCGGCTTGGAATGGCCGCGGGAGTTTGCGAGCGCCCGCCGGGGGCTCTAACACCAAGAACCCGGTGTGCGACCTTGTATCACCCGGCGTGGTTTAATGGCCACGGGACAATTCGCCATCGCCCACCGGGGGCTTTGACTTTGACTCTGACATCGGGGGGGGGAGTGCAGTGGAGAGAGAAGTTTTTTTGGCCTTCCATCACAGCAATGTGATGGATGTTTATGTAAAATATGTTGTGTCTTGTTTGTTTGTAATGTATGGCTGCAGAAACGGCATTTCGTTTGGACCTCAAGGGGTCCAAATGACAATAAATTGAATTGAATTGAATTGAAATATCACATTAAGATCATTTTTTTGTGATGAGGAAATTTTCGGAGCGTTTCTGGCTGAGCATCGTTTCCAAAGCTTCTGCCTTGCCTCAAGCACGGATTCCCACAATATCCAATAATCCATTGATCTCTCTTTTGAACAACGTCCAAACATTAACTGCACTCTGGGGTTAAAAAATGTCAAAGTTTCACCCTGTGGTAAGTTCTTTTCATCACAATCCTTGACAATCCACTCCTTATTGTGAAATTGTAACCTCTAGGTCCAGATTGCCAGGCAGAGGAAAGAAACATCCTCTGTGCATTTACCCGGTTGAGCCCAATAATTATGGCATGTTTCAGCGAGCTCACCTCAGGTTGTTCTAAACTCTTGAGAATAGAGACCAGGCCAACCCGTTTGTGCTTCACAGTACAGACCTCTAATCGCAGACCCCAGTTCTGAGGAATAGCCACTAACTCACTGCATCCCTTCTAAAGCTACTATAACCTTCCTTAAAGAGACCAAAATGATACATAATGCTCCAAATATGGCCTCACCCACGCCTTGTATAGCTGTAATAAGACATCTTTACTCCTGAAATCACAGGCCTTCAAGTATTTTCTGCACCTGCATGCTCATTTCAGTAAGTTACTTACAGGAACACCCAGATCTTTTAACAAAAAAAATTAACCCAAGCACATTAAACCTAATTTCTCCACCTGCAACCTCCTCATATTTTCTCACAATGCAAGAGGCCATTATTCAGCCCAACATGTCTATGTTGGCTCAGAGAACATTCACATTTCTTAATTTTTATCCCTGTAACCTATTTACTTCCCAATCAATCCTTCCCAGATTCTGCCACTGATCAAGAGAAGGCAATTTATAGTAAAAGCCGCCACAGCCAGACATAAAAACAGCTTTTTCCCCCACAAATAGTAGCTCTACTCAATAACCAAAAATCTGCAGCCTCCTTTTGCTCTGGTATTTTATTTAATTCACATGTTTAATCGATAATGTTTTATTGTTAATGTTTAAGGTATAGACAAAAATGCTGGAGAAACTCAGCGGGTGAGGCAGCATCTATGGAGCGAAGGAATAGGTGACGTTTTGGGTCGAGACCCTTCTTCAGACTGATGTGGGGGTGGGGGAGGGGCTGGAAGAAGAAAGGAAGAGGCGGAGACAGTAGGCTGTGGGAGAGCTGGGAAGGGGAGGGAAGGAGGGAGAAACCAAGGACTACCTGAAATTGGAGGTCAATGTTCATACCACTGGGGTGTAAACTACCCAGCTCTCCCACAGCCTACTGTCTCCACCTCTTCCTTTCTTCTTCCCGCGCCCCCACCCTCACATCAGTCCGAAGGATCTCGACCTGAAACGTCACCTATTCCTTCGCTCCATAGATGCCGCCTCACCCGCTGAGTTTCTCCAGCATTTTTGTCTACCTTCGATTTTCCAGTATCTGCAGTTCTTTCTAAAACATATTATTAATGTTTAATGTTTTATGTGTCATTCTTAATTGTCACCGTATGTCATGTTGACATTTGCAAGCGGAGCACCGAGACAAATTCCTTGTATGTGAACAAACTTGGCCAATAAACTTTCATTCATTCATTCAATTAAACTACCATCCCTGTACATTTCTGGTTGGCATGATGGTGAGAATATGACAATCTAACTGGCCACTGGAAGAACAGCTACTGCAAAAAGACGCACCAGAGGGCTGGATTGTACTTGCTCCCTGGAGACAAGATAACTCCTGGAGATGCGGTACTGTCAGGCCTACTCACTTAGCTTGCCCTTGAAGTCTCTTTGCAACCACATCACCTCTCCATTCCCACTTTGTTTCACATCATAGCAAAAACAGAAATGTTAATTTGATCCCCTCAACCAAGCACCCAAACACAGATCCATCCCAACAGTGCACCACAACTTGTACATGTCCATATGCTCTAACCATATTCAGCCTACAGCGTGGATCTCGATGCCATACCTCTAGTTATATTTCTTTATCAATACTAATTTCTTTCTATGAGTTTTTTTATGTTTGATATAAAGTACTTGTTTAGTTTCCCTTCCCCCCCCCCCACCACGTCATACTTCTCATTATATTTTCAAGGAACCCACATTTGCCCTCACTATTCTTGGATCAGCTTCCTTCCATTAGCTGTTTAATTGTCCATCATTCAAGACTGGCTTCACAGAACCAGCACTGACCCGATTCTTAAAGTTGCAAGATAACTCAATTTTATCTACGTATGTTTTTGTAGTTTAGTATGCACTCAGTCTTGTGTTATAAAATGCCATCCACAGAACATGGTTCACTTGATTGCTCTCTGCCACTATTCAATATCCATCCTTTCATCACCAAGTCCCTACCACCAAAGAATGTGGTAACTCACTAAGTTTACTTCAACAGCATACCACTGTCCCACAAAACCAGCAGAATGATGAAAGTATCTGCAGTTTCCCCTCCTACCACCCATTTGTTTTGGTATAATAAAAGCAATAGCTTGATAACTGACAATACTAATATATTGAACATTGTTAGAATGCAGTACATCACAACCAATAGAGTCCTCAGCAGTACGCAGCTACAATGCTTTAATCAAAATATGTAACTTTAAACTCACAAAATACATCCATGTCATTATAAACTCTAAATAGACTTAAGATAAGTTAAATTCCAAAAGGCACTTACATAATCTCAGTAAGCCTGATGTGCCAAGGCAGGAAACCAAGTGTGCTGCTCACAGGTCCAAATTTCAAAACTAGATCTGGGTCAGGTAAACCTGAAGAACCTTCTAAATAGGAAAAAAAAAGTGAAATGAATACATGCATCAAGTTACACAGCAGATGACACCCCAGATAATTCTACAAGGGAAGAAAAATCAGTGTGCTGGTTAATGAACATTTAAAAAACGAACATATCAAGACCAATTGCATAAAACTGCCTCCTGGTTCACAAGCAAGTCCAAACATGTTATAATTTTATTCCATTTTAACTTGACAATGCAATGCATCCAATATACACTACTGATAAAACACTCTAATTTGAACTTTTTACAGAATTGCCACTTATCATTGTATTTAAAGAGCATCATGAATGACTATTACACTTTAGTGGTGAATTATTGTCACAGTGCTTTAGTACCAAGAGTTAGTTGGAGGGAGTATAATAGCAAGGAACTGCAGATTCTGGTTTATACCAAAGACACAAAATGCTGGTCTAACTCAGCTGGTCAGGCAGCATCTCTGGAGAAAATGGATCGGTGAAGGTTCAGATCAGAACCCTTCTTCAGACTGATTGTAGTAGGGGGAGTGAAAGGAGGCGGGACAAATCACAGCTGGCTACTGATGACCTCAGGGGAGTGGCTTCCCCTATAGGCAGATTATTGGTCAAAGGTTCAATATAGAGGCAGATGGGAGTCCAAGAGAGCTACATAGTTGTGAAGTGTGAAGCTAGTTAATAGACATTTAGTGGTGGGGTGTTGAAACTTGTGCAAGGCCGGCCAGGGATTAGCGAGGTGTTTGTAGAAGTTACTTAAAATTGGAAAATTCAATGTTCATACTGTTGTGTTGAAAGCTACCCAAATGGAATCTGGGGTGCTGTTCCTCCTGTTGATCCTTGGTGGACCTTGCACAAGCATTCAGCAAAGCAAATCTGGTCCAGGTTTGGTCTCAGCAATGTACAGAAGCCTCCATTGGGAACACTGGATGCTATTGATGAGTTTAGAGGAGGTGCATGTAAATCTCTCACCTGGAATGATTGCTGGTGTCCCTGGATGGAGCAGAGGGAGCAGGCACAAGGACTGGTGTTACATCTCCTGTGGTTGCAGGGAAAAGTACTTGAGTAAGGCGTAGTTTGGGTGGGAAGGGATGAGTGAACCTAGGAGTTGCGGAGGAAGCAGTCTCTGCAGCAGGCAGAGAGGAAGATAGATGTGATTAGGGGTGCGATCACGTTGGAGGTGACGGAAATGTCAGGACGATGTGTTGGATGCAGAGGCTTGTGGGATGAAAGGAGAGGACCATGTTGCATCTGCAGGGAGAGGCGTGGGTGAGGGATCTATTTGTGACAGCCAGGGGAACCACATTCACTAAAGGAGGATGACAACTCAGATATCCTTGTACAGAAAGCCTCATCCTGGGACCAGATGCAGCAGAGACAGAGGAATTGAGAGAGAGGGTACAGCAGCTTTGCAAGAGAGAGTAGGAAGAAGTGTAATCCAGATAATTGTGGGTGTGTGAAAACTGTAGATTAAGGGAAAGCAGCATTCTCTTTTTTTTTTTCCCCAATGACAAGCTGGCCTCTAATATCATCTAAAAAAAGGTGTCAGGTTTGATTTATTGGTAACATCCGGCCTAATTTCACTACTTTCCAAGAGCATTGCACTATTTAATTTCTGAAACATCTTGTAGCGTAAAAAATATCAAACACAAGAAATTTCTTCCAACTAACGATAAAACCAAAAACACTACTGTAGCAAATAAAACGGAAGGAACTTAGCGGATCATGCCAAACTGATGTCTAACCAAACTCTCCCCAGCGCCTGATCAAAACCAAATAATTCTTGGTGTCATCCGAGCTCACAAAATAATCGCCCAATTAAATCTCCACTATATCTGCAGGACTGCTGATTCCATCTTCATACTGTCAGCATCCCTTCAAATCTCCCACTGCTAAAATCACCATACTCATCCAATCTAATACACTTCGGACCAACTAACTTCCACTCTGCATACAAAAACCCTATTGCGGCTAAGCTAACACATCAAGTCTTACTCACTTACAACCACATAACAGTTAGTCTGCATTGATGCCCTGGTTTGATAATGTCTTAATTGTAAAACCATCAAGCTCTACTTCAAATATCTCCATAGATTCACTATGCCCTCACTTATAACCTTCAGCCATTAAATCCATTGAAAGGCCAGTGATCTTATAATTCAGATATCTGACTTTTGCGGTGGAAATTTGTTTAATAAATCTGCTATGTAGCACGAGGACATTTGTAATAGTAAATGGATATGATGAATGAAGGCAGATCAATGGTTACTTGCTCATTTTCCCAACTAGAATGTGTCATGCATAACAAATACTAGGATAACTGACCATGTTTATACTTTTGTTAGGACCATGCACGATTACCCTCAGTACATTTAATTTAGAAGTGCTTATAATGTCAGAGCGAAAGCGTGGAAACAGGCCCTTCAGCCCAACTTGCCGACACTGGCCAACGCGTCTCATCTACACTAGTCCCACCCATCTTTGGCCCATATTCCTCTAAACCTGTCCTATCCATGTACCTGTATAAATGTTTCTTAAACATTGCTATAGTGCCGGCCTCAACTACCTCCTCTGGTAGTTCATTCCATCCACCCACACACTTTGCGTGAAAAATGTACCCCTCGGATTCTTATTAAATCTTTCCCACCTCATATTAAACCTATGTCATCTGGTTCTCGATTCCCCTAATCTGAGCAAGAAACTATGTGGGTTTACCTGATCTATTCCTCTCATGATTTTGTACACCTCTATAAGATCACCACTCATCCTCTTGCGCTCCAGGGAATAAAGTCCTAGCTTGCTCAACCTCTCCTCATAGCTCATGCCCTCGCGTTCTGGCAACATCCTCGTAAATCTTCTCTGCACCCTTTCCAGCTTAACAACATCGTTCCTATAACATGGTGCCCAAAACTGAATACAATACTCTAAATGCGGCCTTGCCAACACCTGTACAACTGTAACATGACCTCCCAACTTCTGACTGATGGCCAATGTGCCAAAGGCTTTTTTGACCACCCTATCTACCCATGACGTCACTTTCACCGACTATGTGCCTGTACTCCTAGATCCCTCTGCTCTAGAACACTAACCAGAGCACTACCGTTTACTGGGCAATGTTCTGCCCATGTTAGTCCTCCCAAAATGCAACATCTCACATTTCTCTGTGTTAAATTTTGTCAACCATTCCTTCAGCCCACCTGCCCAACCGATCAAGATCCTGCTGCAATTTTTGACAACCACCATCACTATCTACAATACCACCCACTTGTGTTATCTGCAAACTTGCTTGTCGAAGTAGTAAGATGGATGACTATGAATGTGTATTATATGGTTAACTATTTGGAATTAAATTGAATTCAATTCAATTCAAATCTAGGAATCAAAAAGTAGGCAGAAGGTGTGGCCATGAAACAATGAAAAAACAGGCTTGTCACGAGAATTTGTAATGCTACGAATTATGTCAGAACCAAATTGACTAAAATGATGGAAACTATTCCAATTAATAATACATTTGATAAATATTTGAGTATCACATTTTAAATACAAATTTAATAAATTTAAATTAGGAATGAATTTTAAATAATGCAATTAAAAATAAACTTTCAATGGATTGCATATCACTGTCACAAATGTTTTTTTTTAAAGATGCAATCTGAAGATATTTTCAAAGGATGCAAGCAAATTACAGATTAACGTTCCTTCCACTGACCAACAGGTGGCACTCACCTCTAAGTAAACTGTCCATGATATTAACATTTAGATCAGTAGACCTTCTTTGCTGTTGAGCAACTAATTGACAGTACGTCTTAGCAGCTTTCACTATATTGGCTTTCCCATCATCAGGTGAAAGCACTTTCACTGTGGTCGGACAACATAAAACTGAAATAAGGTAAAAGAATACAATATGTCAATTGCAATGTTTAAATTAACTTAAAACATGCAGAGGTAATGGTGCTCAAATGGGTAAAATATAAGATTTTGTCAGCTACATGTCTTTGATTTTATGATGTAGCTCATATCATTATCCAAAAAACTTCTGGTTGGACAACAGGAAGGTATGAGATACCTCACGTGTCCTGCTACACCAGCTATTGAAAGCAAGCAGTCAGATGCAGCTTAAAGTTATGGCAAATGACCTACGCTGAAAGAGGATTTGAGTAATGGAGTAGTTAGCTCCCATCTGAAGTTTTTGTGCAGTTTTTGAGCCCCTTATCTGAGCAAAGGTGTTCTTGTCATAGAGGTGGTGCAAGAAAGGTTTACTAGACTGATTTCTGGAAGGTAAATGAAGAGATTGGGCAAGCTGGGCTTAATTTCACTGGAGTAGAATAACGAGATGGAACTTCCTGTAAATCTGTAAAGTCCTAACAGGAATTGATAGACGAGACACTTGCAATTCACAATGGTTGGAAGGCTGAGAACCAGGATCATACACTCAGCATACAGGCATGCTATTTAAAAGAGAGATCAGGGGGAAAATGTTCACCCAGGTGATTTACATGTCAAATTCAATACCACAGAAGACAATAGGGGTCATTAAATATTGTAGATTGGTTTATGCATGCAACCAATCATATATAGGTTAGCATCACTAACCCCGCCTTACTGTATCATTTATATTAACACCCACTTCCTATGCTACACAGTTCGGGTAGCAGACAGGATGCAGTGACAACTAACATGCTACTGTGCTGTTAAGTCTGTATGTGGATTAAAGATGATCTTAATTTACATGCCGTGTATGCCTTGTTTACAAATATATTCAAAGGTAGTAGACATATTCCTTAATGCTAAACGGAATAACAATGGTGAAATGGATTATGAACCCCGCTTCCTTCAGGTAGAAGGTACAGGAGCCTGAAGACTGCAACGACCAGGTTCAGGAATAGCTACTTGCCCACAGCCATCAGGTTATTAAACTTGGCTTCCACAAAACGATGAACATTAATAGCCCATTATCTGTTATTTGCACTTTATCACTTTAATTATTCATGTGTGTATATATTTATATAATGGTATATGGACACACTGATCTGTTCTGTAGTCATGCCTACTATGTTCTGTTGTGCTGAAGCAAAGCAAGAATTTCATTGTCCTATCAGGGACACATGACAATAAACTCTCTTGAATCTTGAACCATTGTTTCATTGAATGATGAAGCCTGCTCCTATTTTCTATCCATGGATAGAATGTCTGTTTTTTAAAGTAGTTTTAATACATTCAAGATGAAAATCAATGGGCTTTTATCACATTGCTCTGTGTAAGGATTTGTGATAATAATAGACTTCAGTAAGAGAATGGACCATATGATTTTCCGTCATATATCACAACCTTCAGAAAATGCAACTGAAAATTTTCCATCTGTACACAACTAAAACTCTGATCTTGTTATCTTCCAGTTTGCACGGTCTTTCTATTTGCGCAAAAACGGTACGCGATAGCGCTATGATTTTTCGCCAGCGTACTCATCGTTCTCCTCTACTGCGAGTGCACCAAGTTTTGTTCCGATCAGGGGTCTAATGTAAAAGTTAGCAAGGTTTAAAAATCGCACGTGCACAGATCGATCTTCTCTCCTGCCAGTCAGCGCGGCGTGGATTGGTTTCTTCTCCTGTCACTCTGCGGGACGGTCTGCCCCTTCCTGTGCCATCGCATCTTTACTGGAGCTGTGGGAATCTCTGGATGGACGACTCTGGATAGCCTGGTCACCAACCAGACACAATTTTCGGAGGGACCGGAAGCGGCCCCTCCCAACCCAGCCCAGCATGGAGATGTCACCGATGTCGCTAAACGGTGTCGGAGACTCTACTGGAGCTGAGGGAGGCTCTGGATGGCCTGATCTCCAACCAGACACCATTTTCAGAGGGACTGGAAGCGGCCCGGCCCAACCCAGCGCAGTCGGAGATGTCGCCAGACGGGAAACAGACTCTGATCCCGTCTTTTCACCAAGGTCTTCCCCCCCTCCCCCACAACCCCCCTCGCCCACACACACCGTTCCCCCTCCCCCCCCTCACCCTCACCCCCCTCTCCCACACACCCCTCTCCCCCCCACACACCGCTGCCCCCCACACACCGCTGCCCCCCACTTAGTCTAGTGTTCAATAAACTTCGTCAAATGTTACTCACCTTGTTCAACTTTCCTGGTACTATTTAAAAATTCAGTAGAATACTTTGAAGAATCCAGACCCAATAATTCTTGTTGCTGTTTTAAGATTTCCTCCATAAGCCTGGAATTGTTTCTCTTGAAAATACCTGAAAAACACACCAGTCACATCAGGTAAAATGATTAAAAACAGTGATTACAATAGGCAAAACAACAGCAAGGGAGACAATACCACTACTAAAGCAGCTGATACCAGTCAGTGACTTTCCCCAAGGACATCAATGAGCAATAGAGCCCTCATTTGAGACAATTGAGTCTACAGGAACAAATGGCAAGACACAAAAGCCAATTGCAGAACATGTTATTAAAGACCGAAATCATTAGCATTTTCATTTTGGGTATCCATGACAAAAAACTTTCACACCCTTCTCGGAGCAACAACAGAAGAGTTTATTAAACAGCATCTTTTACGAGAAATGTAAAGATATAGTGTACATGAAAAAAAGTGAAATACAACCCGGTTTGCTGTATTTATGTTGAAAAAAAATTTAGTCTCAGTGTCTTCAAGCTAAAGAATAGCTGATTAGATTAAAATAAATTGCTTGCAGGACCTAACTGTATTTACAATAATCCCAGCTCTGTTAGCACAAACATCATGACACCAAAGGCAGGTAGGGTCTTAGGGTGCAGGAAAAGAGAACGGTAGCAGAAGGTTGGAGATGTAAACATAAATGCTCCTATCTAGATAAGCAAGTCATAGAAACATAGAAAATAATTGCAGGAGTAGGCCAATCAGTTCTTCAAGCCAGCACCACAATTCAATATGATCATAGCTGATCATCCAAAATAAATACCCCATTCCAGCTTTCTCCACATTTCCCTTGATTCCGTTAGCCGTGCACGCCATATCTCTATCACAGTCGCCTCTACCACAGTAATAAATTTGAAGACTTTCCGAAATATCAGAGGTCATTTGAATTTCTCCGTATCCCCCAGGGAAATGGCCAGGGTGTTGATAGTTTTATTTGACATGAATACTCATCTCAATAATCAAATGATGTATTTGCTATGAAAGGTCACACGGTGAAAGTATTTAATATAATCACCCTCTTAATTACAGAAATAAAATCTCTGCAGTCTGTACAAGACCCAGATATTATATTTGGAGCTTGGAATAAATTGTACGATTAATTTTCAGGATCACACACAACAGGGTCACAAAAGAATGTGTTGGCTTATCCACTACCTGACTTGGAAGACCAACTCCTTCACACAACTCCTTTTCAGCATTCATCCAATAAATGATTCCTAGTTTTTTGTTAAATTCTAGTAGAAATTTTAAATACAGACTCTAATTTGAAAGCTTTTAAATAAGGTCTGAATTAACAGCTTTCAAATGCAAGTGCATTTACTTCCCACGCTGAGCATTATCAAAAGTGTTCACAACTGTTCTCCACTGAAAACATGGACCAAGCAAAAAAAATTGTCATGATCTTGTTATTTTCAGAAACCAGTGGTTAAATTGCAGTGAATAATTTGACATCATAATAATGTGATTAATAGAATAGTTGGGCACAAGTAGCACAACTTAAGCAGCTTAGATTTTCTGTTCCTGAACTTATGATTCCTTCCTTAAAAAAACTATGCAATTAGAATAAAATTGCAATACTCATCCTAATGCTCAGGTACATAGTGGCATCCCTCCATTTTTGTGTAATTCTCAATTTCCATTACTTCAATAACAGACGTGTTATTCAGCCCCTTTCTCTGCGATTTATATTTCTTTCCTCACTCCTTAACTATCTTCTAGTTTCCATTTTTACATGGTGCATTCTCAAGTTCTATAGGTTAAATTAACACAATTTTATTAAAAGATTTTAAAAGAGCTCAGTTTCATTGTGGAGAATGGAACGATCTCTTTGTTTACTTTAAGTTTACTTTAGAGATACAGCGCAGAAACAGGCTCTTCATCCAACCAAGTCCGCACTGACCAGCAATCACCCTGTGCACTAACAGTATCTTACACACACTTGGGACAATTTACAATTTTACGGATGCCGATTAACCTATAAATCTTTAAGTCTTTGGAGTATGGGAGGAAACCGGAGGACTTGAAGAAAACCCACGCAGGTCACAGGGAGAACGTACAAACTCCATACAGACAGCACACGCAGTCAGAATTGAACCCAGGTCTCTGGCGCTATAAGACAGCAGCACTATCCCTGCGCCACTGTGGCCTGCAATACAAAACTTGGAACTTAACATATCTAGCTGTTGAAAATGTAAACTGTTAAAGGGGAACCGATTGAGTAGCTACAGAGAAGTGAAATTTGCTGATCAAAAAATTTAAGATCAAGAGTAGGTTTAGTTTATTGTCACGTGTACCGAGGTACCGTAAAAGGCTTTTGTTGCGTGCTAACCAGGCAGCAGAAAGATAATACATGATAACAATCGAGCAATTTACAGGGTACAGAACCTACAATAAATGGTCCCAGACCTCGCAAATGCGAGCTAGGAAGTGAGGACTGGTAAAATTGGTGTTGGGCCAACTTTGAATTAGAAATTGATCATTTTTAACAAAAGGGTGACAAAGGCAGAGAAGCAGGTTACTTCACAGCCATGATCTCGTTACTTCACAGCCATGATCTCATTAACAGCAAGACAGACTCAGTGGGTTATTTCTATTCTCAAGGAAAGCCCAGATGACCAGAGTCCTCAACCTACAGCCAGGCAAGCACAAAACCATGAAGAAAGAAATCTGCTAAGGGTCACAGGTTGCCTCCGATATTTATAAATGCTCCTGCAAACAAAAAGGAAGTTTTGAGCAATTAGCCACACTACAACATAGCACAATTAATAAAATTTCAATTTGATAATTTCAGGTCATTCAAATAAATAACTTGGACCATCTAAAGCAATGATTTCCTGTAACACAGCCAGTTGCCTAATTGAGGTATTTAAAAAAACTGCATATTAATCAAAATTGTAATTGCACAATTAAACAAATGCCAACATGTTTTAACTTGTTCAATGGAAAAAGCTTTCCCAGAATAGCCTAAGACTTTTTTTGACCACCTAATTACTATATATCTAAATTGTCAAATGACAGTTCTTGCCCCTTGCTCTAAATAACCAAGATCAAATTTAGATGATTCTAAAGGAGCAAAAACTTAAGAGCTCTTGTTAAGGAATACAGATTTCCCTTTCTTAAAGGACACCGATTTGATTCGGTTGGGAATTTTAAATATAAACTAGACTAAGTGGGACCTGTTGAGTCCCATGTTCACACGGGATGGCTGGTCCCCCAACGCAATTTTCCACCTCTCCACCAATTCCAATATTGGTGGCCAGTGGGGTGGAGCGGCTTTCTGGAGCGCTAGTATGGGTGTTGTGGACCGAAGGGACTGGTTTCCAGAGGGCTACTATGGACATTGTGGGCCGAATGGATTCTTGGGCTGGCAGCTCAGTCACTCAGGCCTGGTGGGCTGGCAGCTCAGTCACTCAGGCCTGGGGGACTGGCAGCGCAGCCACTCAGGGCTGGCAGCGCAGCCACTCAGGGCTGGCAGCGCAGCCACTCAGGGCTGGCAGCGCAGCCACTCAGGGCTGGCAGCGCAGCCACTCAGGGCTGGCAGCGCAGCCACTCAGGGCTGGCAGCGCAGCCACTCAGGGCTGGCAGCGCAGCCACTCAGGGCTGGCAGCGCAGCCACTCAGGGCTGGCAGCGCAGCCACTCAGGGCTGGCAGCGCAGCCACTCAGGGCTGGCAGCGCAGCCACTCAGGGCTGGCAGCGCAGCCACTCAGGGCTGGCAGCGCAGCCACTCAGGGCTGGCAGCGCAGCCACTCAGGGCTGGCAGCGCAGCCACTCAGGGCTGGTGGGCTGGCAGCGCAGCCACTCAGGGCTGGTGGGCTGGCAGCGCAGCCACTCAGGGCTGGTGGGCTGGCAGCGCAGCCACTCAGGGCTGGTGGGCTGGCAGCGCAGCCACTCAGGGCTGGCAGCTCAGCCACTCAGGGCTGGTGGGCTGGCAGCGCAGCCACTCAGTGCTGGTAGTTCACTGATGGCTATTCCTTGAAATTCCATTTCAAGCAGGGTGCAGGCCACCAAATTCAATTTCATAGCATTTCAAGCAAAGTGCATGCCACCAAATTCAATTTCATAGCAGTTCAGGCAGAGAGCAGGCCACCAAAGTCAATTTCATATCTTTTCAGGCAGAGTGCAGGCCACCAAAGTCAATTTCATAGCCTTTCAGACAGTGCAGGCCACCAAAAGTGCAGGCCACCAAACTCAATTTCATAGCATTTCAGGCAGAGTGCAGGCCACCAAATTCAATTTCATAGCATTTCCAGCAGAGTGCAGGCCACCAAATTGCCAAACAACTCGTTGCATTGTCATTAAGGGCTAACAAATCATTTATTGTAAGTACATTGCAGACTCACAGTTCAGTTGATTCACAGCTTAGAATCACAGTTGTGGACTCTCCCTCACGATCTTCACGTCCAGGCATCCGGGTTTTATAGTCCTCCCCCCCCCCCCCCCCCTCGGAAGGGGCATTACCTTCATCGTGGTGATTAACAGGTGAGAGGGCCAATCAGCCGATCAAGATTTTTTTTAAACACTCAGAACGTTTTAATTTTTCATCGATCGGAAAAATCCTCAGGGCTGCCTCAGCGGAGGAGTACTGTGAGTAAGATGGCCAACAATCATAGCGATATATGGTAGCGTTATTTTCTAAAATCAATATACAGCGCAGACAGGAAGTGATCAAGATGAGACTTTTAGTTATATAGATGGCGTGGGGTTCATGTCATGTAAAACAGAACCTTTCCGGACAGGATGGCTGTCTAAGGTACATTAACGGCATGAGATAGACAGGTAGCAAGAAACATATGGAGCATAAACACAAATGGACCATTTGGGTCAAATTGCTCACTTCAAATTTGGTTTAATTCAACCCTGGTATTTAATGATTCAGGCATTTATCATCCATTAGTTTTGTTTAGTTAGAGATATTGCACGGAAACGGGCCCTTCGACCCACCAAATCCGCGCCAACCAGCGATCCCCGGATATCAACACTATCCTACACACACTAGGGACAATTTACATTGATACAAAGCCAATTAACCCACAAACCTGTACGTTTTTGGAGTGTGGAAGGAAGCCGAATATCTCGGAGAAAACCCATGCAGCCATGGGGAGAATGTACAAATGCCATACAGACAGCACCCATAGTTGGGATCGAACCCGGGTCTCTGGCGCTGAAAGTGTTACAAGGCAACTCTACCGCTGTGCCACCCTGATTAATGATGCCAGTTGAGAACTTAGAGGTGATCCACATGTTTGGATCACTTTTGTCTATTTCCTGAAGGTATTTCCACAGTAATGTTGGTAGAACCAGAATTTTAATGCAGCAATAAGAAGGATGACGTGTTCACATCAAAATTGAAGATCATTGAAGGTGCACATGAACAGCTTAATACAGTCAAGTCCTGGAGCACAGGTTTTCAGCACTAAGAGCAAGATGGCTGGGTGCGATGGTGCAGGCTGCGATGGATAATCTACTTGGCACTTCTGGCTAAAAGGCTTTGCAAATTCTTCAAGCGTTGTTTGCACTCATGCTAGTTTCCACCACCCACAGAGGATGGAAATATTCATAGATCTCTTATTCAATCGTGTTTAAACACCTATCACTATTCATGGCAGTACAGTAGAGCTTTGATCGGATCCATTGAATGCAAGATCACGCAGCACTGTTACAACATGCTACCTAGCACTTACTTGTCCCATTGGGCAAAAGGTATAGAAGTGTGAAAAAGCATACCTCCAGATTTAGGGAGTTTCTTCCCAGCTGTTATCAGGCAACTGGACCATCCTACCAACAACAATCAGCAGTCCTGAGCTACTATCTACTTCATTGGATACTCTTGGACTATCTTTGATCAGACTTTGCTGGACTTTATCTTGCACTAAACAATATTCCCGTTATCATGTATCTGCACACTGTGGGTTGCTCAATTATAATCATGTATTGTCTTTCCACTGACTGGTTAGCACACAACAAAAGCTTCTCACTGAACCTCGGTACACGTGACAAACTAAACACAATAAAGTTCTCTGTTGTGGCTTAAACAGGTCGGCGCCTCAGTTACGGCAGTTCAGCTGCTGCAACACTCTTAAATACATTATTTTTCCCAAAGTGGCTTGTAGACTTCACTATAATTGGTAGGTGTTTCTAGGAATAATACAGAAGGTGCAGGATCAGTTCATTCCTAGGAGGAAGAAAGATTCCAAGGGGAGAAAGGGATGACCATGGCTGACAGGGGACGTCAGGGACAGTATAAAAATTAAAGCGAAGAAGTACAACGTAGCAAATGTTTTCGCTTAATTAAAATAAAAGTAAAATAAAGACCGAATTGAACTTGCTAATTACTTAGATGTAACCCACAATTCTTCTGTGATCAATAAAAAGAAAACATACCAAGGTGAATGGTGAATACAATTACAAATGCAAAGAGCAGTGATGACAACAACACCTAAGCACAACTAGACTTTCAATGCATTTTCCATAACTGTATTAAAACAAAGTTCGGAAGAAAGAAGTCATCCTGTTAATAAACAAAAAAATGTACCACATTGAAACTAGTGCATTTTTTAAGTAAAATTTGACAAATCTCATTTATAACAGGATCAAAACCATGATAAATGGTAAGATTTAGTAACATGGTTTACTCTTTTTGGCCTTCAACAAAACTGCAATTTGATCTCTTTGGCCCATTGGGCAGCCAGGTGTGAACACAGTTCACCGCCACCTCCTAAACACTAAACCTTTGTTAATGCAATATTTGTTAACCCCTGCAATTTAATCTCAATCCCTGGTAGGCTGTTTATCTCTTCGCATAAACATAAATGTTACCAGCAAATCCAAATAACTTGCTCACAGGGTTGACACAAAATGCTGGAATAACTCAGCGGGACAAGCCGCATCTCTGGAGAGAAGGAATGGGTGACGTTTCAAGTCGAGACCCTACTTCAGACATTGTGGCCTTCATTTTGAAAGGATTTGAGTTTAGGAGCAAAGAGGTCCTATTGCAGTTTTACAGGGCCCTGGTGAGACCGCACCTGGAGTATTGTGCGTAATTTTGGTCTCCAAATTTGAGGAAGGACATTCTTGCTATTGGGGGAGTGCAGCGTAGATTCACCAGGTTAATTCCCAGGATGGCGAGACTGACATATGATGAAAGAATGGGTCGACTGGGCTTGTATTCACTGGAATTTAGAAGGATCAGAGGGGATCTTATAGAAACATGTAAAATTCTTAAAGGATTGGACAGGCTAGATGCTTGAAAAATGTTACCAATGTTGGGGGAGTCGAGAACTAGGGGTCACAGTTTAAGAATAAGGTGTAGGCCATTCAGGACTGAGATGAGGAAAAACGTTTTCACCCAAAGTGTTGCGAATCTGTGAAATTCTCTGCCACAGAAGGCAGTGGAGGCCAATCCACTGGACGTTTTCAAGAGAGAGTTTGAATTAGCTCTTAGGGCTAAAGGAATCAAGGGATATTGAGAAAAAGCAGTTACTGATTTTAGCAGTTACTGATTTTAGATGATTAGCCAAGATCATATTAAATGGCAGTGCGGGCTCGAAGGACCAAATGGCCTACTCCTGCACCTATTTTTCTATGTATCTATGCCCCTCCCAATCTTTTCATATTTCTTCTCCTTCTAATCATGACATAAAAACGTTCAATTGATGAATTGTTTGGGTACATTAAAGGTACGGCAGAAATGGAAACTTAACTAAGGTTTAAAGTAAAAAACACGATAAAATATGAAACGTTGAAATTTAATTATTATACATTTGTCCCTCGAGAACAGTATCAAAATATTTAAGTATTTAATCATTTGTCAGGATGGCACTTACAACTAAAATGTCATGCATGGGTCAACTGACGTCAATTAAAAGTATCATTTTCTACTGAGGGGTCATTGACCGGAAACATAAATTCTTTTTTTCTCTCTCCATGTGGTGTTTGTATTATCGGGGAGTTTCAGATTTACAACATCACCAGTGTTTAGCCTTGATTCTACAATTAATCTTTATTAAAGATAACGTGTCATCGGTAAACCACCCACCACCAAAGAAAATCTCTCCTGTCCATTACACGTTTCACTCGAGCAAGTCATTCCGACGTGAAGTAATGTGAATGGCATTTCATTACAAAATAAAATGGATCATCCGCTTTTCAAGTGTGTTTAATTGTCATAATGGAACATAATTGAGAAAATGGAAGAATGAAATTCTTACTTGCAGCAGTATACAGGTCAGTAAACACAGTACTCATTGATAACATCATAAACCGGAAATGTTCAATAAATTATTAAAAAATAATAATATTGGTACAAACAAGCTTTTAAGCGCAGAAATAAGTTCACACTCAGACCCCTGGTTAGTGCGTGCTATGCCCTTGCAACGACGCTTACCTTGGTTGTCATAGACGCTAACATAGGAGATGCCCACGGCCATGCACCAGACCACCAGGCTGGCGATGTCGGTGTAGCTGCTCTCTTCCTCGGTGACCACCAGCCCCAGGTGCAGCGGCAGCTTCTTCAGCCCGCGCCCGTCCGCCCGCCAGCGCGCGCGGCGGCTCTGTCCTTTGTTGCGGGTGTCCTGGGAGCCGCGCGCCAGCAGCGCCGCGTTCCACCGCGCCCAGGCGCACATTCCACGGCGGAGCCAGGCGCCCAGGGTCCGCTGCAGCCACAGCAAGGCGTGCAGCAGCCGCCACACCAGCTCAAACACCGCCATGGCCATCGCCTCCCCTGTGCAAGCGCAGGGCCAAGCCACACCAAACCACACAGCTGCTTAACTAGATGAAAACGGGTCTGATCGAAATGTCACATTGAAGGAAAGAGGGGGAAGCCAGGTTGCCCGCTCAGCAGTTACTTTCCCAGAACGATTGCAAATCATTGCCAACTCCCCCAAAACAGCGGCGCCATCTTTACTCGGTTTTAAAACAAGCGTTAACTTTCACCTTTGACTTTAGCAACACATGGAGCGCGGGTATTGGTCCACGGGCTTCCCACCGCCGTGCACGTCAAGCCTTGGGTGACAGCGGCAAGAACAGCATCGCACACTCTCTCTCTCAGCCAAACCTCCAGCGCCCCCTAAGCAGGCAGAACACAACTCAGAAACGCAACCGTAGTCTTCAAATCAATGCAACGCTGATCAAAGATACTGACGCTGATGGACTGAATCGCAGCACTAAGTAATGGGCCCGTCCATGTAACTGCCTAAGCTACTGTATTTCTACCAAAGATCTACTGTGTTTTATATTGGGTAACCGAGCATGCTGGCACCTTCCAACCATCTTTTTTAACTGCATTGCACTGCGACATAGACAGGCCAGTGGGAAAATAACTTGGTAAAAACAGAAGATAGACACAAAATGCTGGAGTAACTCAGCGGGTCAGTCAGCATCTCTGGAGAAAAGGAATAGGTGACGTTTCGGGTCGAACCCCTGCTTCAGACCTGTAATTACAGATATATTTATTTGACGATTTCGTCCATGACTTTGAAATCCTTCTGTACCCGGATACTCAATTTGACTGCAGCATGTTCTGACTGCAATCCTCAAAAAATACCCCGCCCCTCTAAATCAGGTCTGATGCACATTCCAAAATATTGCTGAGAGGTACGAGATTGCACATGCTGGAATCTTAAGCAAAAACACAATGTGCTGGAGGAACTCAGCAGGCCAGGCAACATCTGTGGAGGGCAATGGACAGACAACACTTCGGGTCAGAACCCTCATCAGATGGGAAGTGATTGGGCCAGAGGGCCTGTGCTGTACTGTTCTATGTTTTAAGGGCCTGACTCAAAATGTCACCTGTACATTTCCCTCCACAGCTGCTGCCTGGCTTGCTGAGTTCCTCCAGCATTTTGTATTTTTTTCTCAAATATTGCTGCATCATTGATTACATAATGTGGTTTTGTCAAAATTCAGTTGTTGGAATATCTGTGGGATGGGTGTCTTACTAAATCAATTTAATTGGTATTGTAGTTTAACAATTTATGATGATTATGCTTATTCAATGCCAATGGGACATCACAGATGTCACTCATTCAGTGCAGAAGGTAAATATCAAAATTGGTTCTCAATTTTTTTAACAAAATGTTTGATCTAAGAGTTCAAGAGGTAAAGACTGATTGCTTTTGCTGATTGATTAAAGCTGATTCTATGCATTTTGTTTATCTGAAAATGCTCCTGTTAATTAGTTTGGGATCTAAAGCACAACTGTATCAATGAGTTGGAATTTGCAATTATTCCAATGGCAATACTATTGCTGGTCACTAATATTGGTGAAACTCCATTATCAGTTTCTGGATTTATGAACATGCAGAGCTACAGAAATGTAGTAATTGTCAAAAGAAATACACTGTTCATCCGCAGGATGTGCTTTATGTCCCAACACATAATGTAATGCCGCTTAGAATCTCAGGGGCATGATTTGGGCAGACACAGAGGCATGGCATAAGTGGTGAAAGAAGTGCACCTCCCCACAAACAACCTGGCCATCAGTCTCATCAGGCATCTCTGGACCCGTTTGTGGAAAAATCCGTAGTTCCAATATTTTCTTTATGTCAACTAACAGCCCACAGAACCAGAGGATAAGCAAGTCATCATTGATCCTAAGGGACTGTCAAAAAAAGGCCAAAGGCCTGTGACTATTTGGTTCACTGGTGAAAAGCAAGGCAGTGAAGACCCATTCTTTTTCTCAAACTTGTTTTTAACTGGGGACCAGCTCACATGTTTCCTGTCCCAATTTGCCACTGATACTAATGCCAAATTTTCCTCCTGCTATTCAAGTGCAAAACTGCCCCGATGTCAAACAACATTTATTTTAGGAACCCCTACCACAAGACTTGCTGAAGTCAAGATTGTGCTTTTTATTTGCAACATTGAGTGTATTGCTTAAAGCAGCCCGGCGCGGCTTTAAGTGGCCGTGGGACTTGCTAGCGCCCGCCGGGGGCTTTGACTTTGACTTCGGGAGAGGAATGGAGAGCAGGGGAGACAAGACTTTGCCTTCCATCACAGTGAGGAGGAGATTCACTGTGATGGATGTTTGTGTAAATTGTGTTGGTGTGTGTCTTGGTTCTTTTCTTGTATGACTGCAGAAACCAAATTTCGTTTGAACTTCATGTGAGGCTCAAATGACAAATAAACGGTATTGTATTGTATTGTATTGTATTGTACACATCATGCTGATTTGAATGCAGACCTCAAAATTGTCACCTAATATGGACCATGCATTACCTTGTGCGGGAAGCAGAATATTGCTCCCCAGACTTCCAATCACACTTGCATGCTGATTTTAATATCTGAACAATATCTTAGTCAGTGCATCTAGTGAAGCCACCTCAATCTGCTTGTCCGCTGTTATATCCTCAGCTCAGAATTGCAATGGATCCTGCAGAGGGCACCATGAAAAGCACTGGCTTTATGTCTGAAGAAGGGTCTCGACCCGAAACGTCACCTATTCCTTCGTTCCATAGATGCTGCCTCACCCGCTGAGTTTCTCCAGCATTTTGGACTACCTTTGGCTTTATGACAATCTCTGCTGGTTTACTCGTAAAATGCGTGTCAGCTGCCAACAAGGTGAAGGATGAGTTATATTCCTTTGCCACAGGGAACAAACTGGCCCGTATGAATATCAGTGCGTGGATTTGTTCTTTAACAAATGTTTTAAAATCGCCATGCATTAATTATTGAATATTTGTCATTACGTGGTTTCTGATAGTAATCTGAATTTTTAATGATTTGCTTTTTGAAATAAATTGCTTCATTAAAAAAAATCTTTATTCCAAATTCATCATTCAAGTGATTACACCATTGCTGATAGGATACCTGAACTTATTTTTATTCTTTGTAATTATATTTGATATTAATAATATAATTAATGCAAACTGATAATCAATATTTGTAATCCATTCAATATTGGCAATCTAAAGGTAGAAGACCAATAATGCTAGTTCAATGTTAAATTAAACTACTTGTTATCCATATTTTTGATTTTGAGGCAGCGCTGATTTAAAGCATGGTTTAGCTTCCAGACATGTGATCGTCTTATTTGGAAATGTGCATTTTTTAAAGATTAATATTTGAATCAAAATGAATTGCCTGAGACATCTATTTAAAAAAAGACCAGAGGCAAAACTGCCGATCATACCAAATTTACATTTTAAATGACTGTTCAGTTTTATGCTCATGTATATAGTTGGGTCATTGCTCATACAAATCTTATCTATGCATGCAGTGACAATGCAGAAATCTAAACTATAGGTCAACAGAGAAAACAATCAAAGAAGACTCATGATTATCTATTTTAACTATTTACATACTATTTAGCAGGCAACGTGAAGACAAAATTAAAATGTAAGCATAAAATCCAAGTTACACTGGAACATTGGTTACCATTGCACGTCAGATATACAATAGAAAATTTAAAAATATTTTGTGTCCGAGACATTGATTTTCAATATGTATCATAGTCATAATAATCTTCATAGTCAGTTGGGCCATTGATGTTTGTGTTCTCATGCTTCTGTTCTACTCTTGCATAACTTTCAAGAACTACTTTTGTCTTCACTCCATGCCAAATATTATATCCACAGCTGTTCAGAATTTTTGTGGAAGATAGCCAGGTCTCACCTTGATAATAAGCTGGGCTTGCACAGTCACCACTTTTAATCTCTAAATGTTTCACAGTTAATAAATCTCTTATTTTTATGAGGTCACATGTACAGTTCCAGGGGTTCCCATCTAAATAAAGTCGCCTGAGCCGTGGAAAGTATGCGAACACTTCAGGGGCTAGAGATGACAACCTGTTATTTCGCAGGTTTAGAACTTGCAGCCGTTTCAGATTTTTAACTGACTCTTTGCAAATGTCCTTTATGTTATTTCCTTTCAAGTCTAGCCTTACAAGAGTATCAGGGAGCCTGAAGAAAAGACAAAAGGTAAAAACAAATTATTGGAATTATATTAAAATATTCAGCTATTAATAAATACATTTTTTAATGCTTTGACACCAGAAAAAGTTACAGGGGCATCTTCCACTATGTAGACTTCCTAGGAAGCCAAAATGGAAGGCACCAAAGACTCAGATTAAAGATAACGTGTAAAGCAATAGGATGGCAGTAGAAGAAGACAAGGATTGGGAAAAAAATTACTGTGATACAGAAGATCAGAATACTTTTACAATGATGAATAGGCACATGGGGTCTTGTCTTGGCATAAAGTTGAAAGATGGAACCCATGAGTAGGAAGTTTGATAAATCCAATCTGGAATTGACAATATGTAGATCAATCAATACAATCTGTTGTGTAACCACAAATCAAAGATGTTCATGCCAGAATTTCCCCAGGCAATCCCTCATTTGTTGTATCCAATGTTTGCGTTAAACTTCTGAGAAATACGTGGGAATTTTCCCCATTTCATATTAGGTAGATTGATAGTGATCTATAATTGCAGCATTTTTAAGTACTTTCCTCTGGAATACTGAAAGAATATTTCATCTGTTTCACATTTTCTGAAACATAACTGTGTTTTAAAAGATACAATGCGAGAATGTTTCTCAATTGCAGATTCGTTGCATTTTTTGAAGGTGTAGTATTCCATTTTCTGTTTTGGGAAGAAACTTGGTTGATATAATAATTCAATTTCTACAAAAATGAAAACAAATAATTTAAAACCTCATGACATCTTTCAGATTCCCCATTCAACAGAAATTCTTAAATCATTTTGGCCAAACTCTGTTGTTTGTCAAGGTGACTCAACTACATCCACTAATTTCATCTCTTCGGAAGTCTGGAATTTGAGATTTTGGCTTGACTATCTCATGTTGAATCTGTAACTAGTTAGAATATGTAACTAGTTACAAATTGCTAGATATAATATCTTTCTTATTTACTTTGTAGCAATAACTATCATTTAATACCAAGAAGACCTTGTGATGTATTTTAATAAAAATCATGAATCTAATCAATAAAGAATTGAATGCCAATTTATTTGCAACAGTAGACAGTAATTGTGCAGATTGGTTTTGGTTCCATTGGTTGAGATTCCCCAAGGAAGTTCATTCAATTATCATTATTTGTGTTAACATTGAACATAATTGTCAGCTATCCTCTGAACTAAGGAAATTAAATTTGTCTGTAGCAAATTTTATTTAACTCCTATAAACAAAAGCTCAAGTCAAAATATTCACAGGATTACTGTGTCTTCGCAAACTTTGTTCCATTCACACATCAAAACTGTGTTTGCTGACCATATTGGCAATGGGTTAGCTAACATTCAATTAAAACATTTTCATTCTATTTCAAATTTAGTCCTTGTCTTTCCCAACGATTACGCTCTCTTTCTGCCCATAAAATATCCAGACCGCTACCCCTTCTCCACATCTCTGAATGTAATTGCTCCACCAATGGTGATCATGCCTCTGGCTGCCAAGAATACTGACATTTGCTCTGCAAACCTCATTACAACTCTTCTTTTAATAAACTCCTTAAATTTGCATTTTTCAGAAAATCATCACCTCCATGTTACTGCATCTCCAGCAAATCTTCACATTTACTGGGAGATTCATGTCCTATTTTTTCTTCCCCAAGCACCTACGAATAATACAACTTCCCTAACTGGTGCAATAGTGTTGTCTTACAGTCTAAGTTGCTGAGAAGGAACTGCAGATGTTAGTTTAAACCGAAGATAGACACAAAATGCTTGAATAATTCAGTGGAGCGGGACGGGCAGCATCTCAGTCTAAGTTGCTGAGGCAGGTAATGGTTAATTGTGTACATCCAGTATTCGCATATTCACGGCATACTCTGGCCAACTTTGCAGTGAAAGATTTACACAAATTATTACCCCCACTGAGATAACCTGAGATGCATTTGCAACAATACTCCTTCATGGTTGTGTTGATTTTCCAATCCTCAAATAATTGTGAAATTAATTTACCTCCCTACTGCTGCACACAACAATAGGTTTCTGACAGTATATTTTCTCTTCAACGTGAGATAACAGCAACCTCCCATCCTCTGTCCCTCACCCAGCCCTACTCCCCACAATTATCCTTTGTTTCACAATAACTTGTTTCTTTTAGGTGATGTCTTCTAAGATGAAAAGTTGCTATTTTTCTTTCTGGCCTCAATATTATCAATGTCTTCTGGAACGTGAAAGAAGATGTGAATTTATTTAGTTTACTTGCATTGTTATTTATTTGCGGCAGAGTTCAACCCAATCAGTTACAAACTTCCTTTGCTTCCATTATGTCACTGCAAAAAATCCCAAAATACTGAAAATCAAAATTAAAATGTTATAAACATAGCAGATCTGTTAGTATCTGTTTGCTCAGTATCTGGAGCCTGAAGACTGCAACGACCAGGTTCAGGAATAGCTACTTCCCCACAGCCATCGGGCTCTTAAACCTGGCTCGGCCAAAACTCTGAACATTAATAACCCATTATTTGTTATTTGCACTTTATCAGTTTATTTATTCATGTGTTTTGTAGTCAATGCCTATTATGTTCTGTGTGCTGAAGCAAAGCAAGAATTTCATTGTCCTATCAGGGACACATGACAATAAACTTGAACTTGTAGTTGAACAGAGAAAATCTAAGATAATGGTGTGCACATTGGTTAATTTAGTTTAGAGATACAGCATGGAAACATGTCCTTCGGCCCATCAAGTCCATATTGACCATCAATCATCTGTTCACACAAGTTCTATGTTATCTCACTTTCTCATCCACTCCCTGCACACTGGGGGCAATTTACAGAGGCCAATTAATCTACAACCCTGCACATCTTTGGGACGTGGGAGGAAACCAGAGCACCCGGAACCCATACTGTCACATGGGGAACATACAAGCTCCACACAGACAGCATCAGGACATCAGGATCGAACCTGGGTCTTTTGCACAGTGAGGCAGTGGCTCTACCAGCTGTGCCATTATGCCTGTTTGTCAGAATCTCAGCAATAGATGTTTTATGAAGAGCCCATTTTTGCTGTTTTGACACATTGATAAGACATTTTACTCTTGGGCTTTTGTATACACAACATAGTTTGCACTTGTTAGATCTCCCTTATAATTTATATAATTACTGTTTCTTTGTCTACTAGAATTTGCTTCGTACTGTTATAAATATTAGCTTAAAATCATGGGTGATATTAAAGCAGGTGCCAAGTCTATACTTCTGGTTGACAGAAAATTGGGAACAAAATGAATTGACACCTAGATTCAATCAATGGAACTTAAGCACTATATTTCTCCCAACCTCATTGTACTAACCTACCCTTTTGGGAAAGATGACAGGTGGTTTTGCTCCAGTGCTAGGTCGGAGAGTTGTAAACAGTGCTGCAGTGCATCTAGATCAATACTGGTAATGTTGTTGTACTCCAAGAACAAGTGTTTCAGCCCACACACTCCGGAGAATTCCTGCAGTGTAATTTTTTGTATGAGGTTGTGACTGCAATCCAACAGTCGCAGATGTGATGGGAGACCAGTAGGAATTGCTCTCAGTTGATTTTTAGACAGATCCACCGTGGATAAGTTTGACAAACTCAGTGCATTATTAGTTGTAAAGATCTGATTTTCAGAAAGGGAGAGTTCAAAGAGGTGTTTGAGATAGTTTAAATCTTGCATTTGCAACTCTCGAATGAAATTTTTGTCCATTTTTAAGGACGATAATAATGGTGGCATTCCTTGTGGAATCTTGAAAAACAAGTTTCCTGTTAAACTAAGAAAACGTAGTGCTGGTAGGAAGCTGAAGAAATTCAATGGTAGAGAAGCAATTCTGTTATTTTGCATGCTTAAACGTTTCAGGTAAGCAAGCTTCAATGGTCCTGATAACAGATCAAGTCTATTGCTATCCAAAATTAGACTTTCTAATCTGAGAGCAGATGACAAAACACTAGAATGGATTCTGGAAATCCTATTGTTTTGCAGATCAAGGACCTTCAACTTCACCAAACCTTCAAAGTCTGCTTCACACAAGACCTGAATTCTATTATTACCCAGTTTTAACACCTCCACGTTGGAGGGAAGTTTACTGGGAATGCGTCTCAGCTTGTTTTTCCATAACTCTAATGTTCTCAGATTTGTTAATGTTGAAAATGTGTAAGCTTCTGTTGCTTCCATTCCACACGAGGACATGGCTAGCTCTTCAATTCCATTAAGTCCACCAAAATCAGATGCCTGCAAAAGAACAACACAGATAGATACTGAAATGTAAATTCAATTCACAGTAAATACCTGTGGTCTAAATTCAATTATACCTTCAAAGTATAGTTATAATTTTAGATAAGCAAAGGAGAAAGGCTGAAAATAAAATTTGCCATGAAGTAAACAATTAATTGCTCAACAATGTATGGCAGGTCATACTGTAATGTTAAGCATTTCTTTCTCTTTAGGAGTTTGATCATCAAAAATGTACTTTCTAAAATGCAAGCACAGATGTATTTTAATAACTTTGTTTATATTCAGGACTTTATGTATGTGTTTACATTTAAATTCATTTTCCAAACTAACCTGTTGAGAACCAAACTGGGCAAGCGGCTATAAACACAAAATGCTGGTGTAACTCAGCGGGACAGGCAGCATCTCTATGGAGAAGGAATGGGTGACGTTTCGGATCGAGACCCTTCTTCAGGGGAGTGGGCGGGTCAGAGATAGAATGTAGTCAGAGACGGTAAGACTGGTGGGAGAACTGGGAAGGAGTAGGGGATGGAGGGATAGGGAAAGCAAGGGCTATTTGAAGTTAGAGAAGTCAATGTTCATTCCGCTGGGGTGTAAGCTACCCAAGCGACATATGAAGTGCTGTTCCTCCAACTTGCGCTGTACCTCATTCTGACAATGGAGGAGGCGCGGGCCAGAAAGGTCAGATTGGGAATGGGTGGGGGAGTTAAAGTGCTGAGCAACCGGATAATCAGGTTGGTTAAGGCGGACTGAGCGGAGGTGTTCAGCGAAACGATCGCCGAGCCTGCTCTTGGTCTCGCCAATGTACAGAAATTGACACCTGAAACAGTGGATACAGAAGATGAGGTTGGAGGAGGTGCAAGTGAACCTCTGCCTTACCTGAAAAGACTCGAGATCCTTGGATGGAGTCGAAGGGGGGAGGTAAAGGGACAGGTGTTGCATCTCCTGCGGTTGCAGGGGAAAGTACCTGGGGAGGGGATGGTTTGGGTGGGAAGAGACGAGTTGACCATGGAGTTGCGGGGTCAACAGTCTCTGCGGAGAGCAGAAAGGGGTGGAGATGGAAAGATGCAGGCAGTAGTGGTATCCCATTGGAGGCGGCTAAAGTGTTGGAGGATTATATGCTGTATGCGACGGCTGATGGGGTGGAAGGTGAGGACAAGGGGGACTCTGTCCTTGTTGCAAATGGGGGGAGGGGGAAGCAAGAGCGGAGTTGATGGATATCGAGGAGACCCCAGTGAGAGCCTCATCTATAATGGAAGAGGGGAACCCCCATTTCGTAAAGAATGAGGACATCTCCGATGATCTAGTATGGAAAACTATCCTGGGCGCAGATGCAGCATGGATGGAGGAATTGGGAGTAGGGGGATAGAGTCTTTACAGGAACCACGGTGGGAAGAAGTGTAGTCTAGATGGCTATGGGAGTCTGTAGGTTTGTAGTAGATGTCGGTCAATAGTTTGTCTCCTATGATGGCGATGGTGAGATCCAGAAACGGTAGGGAGATGTCAGAGACGATCCAAGTGGGCAAGTGGGTATTTTGGATTTAACATTTAACCTTTCCTACTCCCTCCTTTCAATGCTCACTCCTCTGTTCTACTCCATCCCTTACCCCTATCCCTTGTACTGCCCCTTTCCTTCTCACTCTCCTCATCACTCGCCTTCCTCCACTTCCCATTCCTCTTCCCTATCTGCTAATCGAGTCCTCCTTCCATATCCTCTTCCTTGTCCAGCATCCCTTTCCACATCCCCACTGATTGAATTTGGTAGAAATTTCATAGGGTAATGAATTTTGGAAATCAATACACAAGAGTACTTTCAGGATAGACATTTGTGGAACTTTCGATATTAGGTGGATCAAGGGACATGTGGTTAACCTAGGAAAATGGTGCTGTGATGAAAATCAGAAATGATCTTATTGAATGGCAGAGCAGACCTCAGAGTCTAGTTGGCAGAATATTGCTTATATTAGTTTATGTTCATATATCCTTGAGTAATCAAGGCTGCCTTTGTTGATCTGATTTGGTAAATCTCTATGAAGATAAAAGTAATCAGCAATTATTGCAACAGGTTTCTTACACGTTTCTTGCAAGAGTGGTGAATTTGTGGAATTCATTGCCACAAAGCCGTGGAGGCCAAGTCAATGGATATTTTTAAATCAGAGATAGATTCTTGATTGATATGGGTGTCAGAGGTTATGGGCAGGATAATGGGGTTGAGAGTGGAAGATAGTTCAGCCATGATTGAATGGTGGAGTAGACCTGATGTGCTAAATGGCCTAATTCTGCTCCTATCATTTATGAACTTATGAATAGATTTCTTCCCTTTAGAATATAGAATTTAAAAAAAAACAAGATTTAGAAATGGATGTTTTAACTTTTCTGAAGAGGTAAATGACTTCATAGATGAAAGGAATGCAATTCATGATTTCTGTTTTTTTTAAATAATATTCAATAAAGCATGTATCATTTTGTAATTCATGTATAACGTGATATAATAAAAGTCCTAGTGAATAGATCATTAATCAGTTTGAAAATGGTGGGAAAGATGCTCCATGTGGCCAGAATGATTGCATTTTTCTTCTTGAATTTAGACATTTACATAAAATCACATTTGTGTATCGAACAAGGAGGTATAAGAACAAGAACAAGGTCAAGATTAACCTTTGTGAACCATGCCTTTGGCCACAGCAGAAACATGTGTCCAGTTCAGAGTGTCACACCCTAGATAGAATATAAATGCTTCACAGAGAGAGTACTGATCTATTATGATTCCAGGGATGGAGGACTTTAGTTATTGGGATACACCAAGGTTATTCTCCGTGGAAGAAAGGAGATGGCAATGGGTTCTAATAGAGGGTTTTAAGAGCATGAATGAGAGACAGAATAGCCATGGAGAATGAAATTAGGCCTTTCAGCCCAACATGTCCATGCCGACCAAGATGTTCATCAATGCTAGTTCCATTTTCCTGCATTTAACCCATATCCCTCTGAACCTTTCCTTTCTATGTACCTGTCAAAATGTCTATTTAAATGTTGTTATTGTAGCTGCCTCAACCATTTCTTCTGGCAACCTGTTCCATATACCCACACGCAGTGTGAAATGTTTGCTCCTCAGGCTTCTTTCCCCTCAGTTTAAACCTATGCCATCTAGTACTTGATTCCCCATCATGTAAAAATGACACTGCATTCACCTCATTTATTTCCTTCATTATTTTATACACCACTATCAAATCAGTAATACTTATAGGCCAATAACTATTAATGAAAATGAAGTTAGTTATTGTCCTATAGCATTAATGTGTATAGGTCATTTAGATACTACTTTGGCATAGGGCTTAGAAACATAGAAAATAGGTGCAGGAGTAGGCCATTCGGCCCTTCGTGCCTGCACCGCCATTCCATATGATCATGGCTGATCATCCAACTCAGTATCCTGTACCTGCTTTCTCTCCATACCCCCTGATCCCTTTAGCCACAAGGGCCACATCTAACTCCCTCTTAAAAATAGCTTGATTTTCTTGGTTGAGCACTCATCCTGATGTTATAGCATATACTTTGTGTTTTAACATTAATTCACCCCATAGTCTCGTACACTCCAAGGAATGAAGTCCTAGCCTGTCCAACTCCTCCCTGGAACTCTCAAGCCCTAACATCCTCATAAATCTTTTCTGCACTCTTTCAGCTTAATGGAATTGTTCTCATAGCATGGTGACCAAAACCAAACACAATACTCCAAGGCTTAACCAATATCGCAGCCAGAGCTCCTGCAGTTATTTCTTCAAATTTCCAGTACTCTTGGATATTCCTGATCAACACCAGAGATTTATTTACCTTTATACGTTGCCACGTCGACTGTGATGCAGACTATCTCCAAGACATTCCCATTGATTTTCTTGAGTTCCCTGATCTTAATTTCTTTCTCCATGGTAAAAATAATGAAGAAATGTTGATTAAAGATATGTCACAGATCCCGTAGCTTCATTCATACTGGGAAATTGTTTTAATTGGTGAAAAGATCAAAAACAAGGGATCATTAAATGAAAGTAATTGGCAAAAGAACCAAATGTGACACCAGAAGGAATTTTTTTTTGCAGAGAATAGTCAGGATCTGGAAGGCAGTTTCAGAGGGTTGCAGGGAAGGTAGATTTGGCAGCAGCATTCAAAATGGAGATGGATAAGTGTAATCTTACATTTTGGCTTTGAATGCTCCAGTCTTCTGGGCTGTGGGTAATAATTGGGCTACAGTTCTTGGGCTCTTGCCTTTAATCATTGGCTGTCACAGGAACAGGTAACTCAACATGCAGGCTCCACGTGTCCACCAGGCCACTTTCTGCACTACACAAAATACTGTAAGTCCCTAATATAAAAGTTGTCAGTAGAACCCAAAATTAACGTGGGGCGAGACTGACTAATCAAAATCCCACACAATAATAATAACAGTACAATGAATAGTCACATAATAATAACTATAGCATTAATATATTGTATAGTATTATAAATGTTACAAAACTAAATGCAATGCAATACACTAAGATTACATAAATATACACATGGGAGGGTAGGGGGAGGAATGCAGGACTGGTTGAGAGCGAAAATCCGTGACTGCTCTTACATTGAGCTGCTGCAAACCCAATGGCCTCCTTTTGGGTTAAAACGGTGGCACGCCAAACAGGCTACCTCTAGCTGTGATGCATTCCCTCTGCACTGCCACTGCATTAAGGAGTCGACGTGAATCTTTGTTTTTAAATCTCCAGAACAAGAAGCAGAGGGTGGAATGGGATCCACAGGGAAGCCAGGGAATTCGAAGTTCTCACTGACTCAATTCCACTCTCACCCCACAAGATACACGCTGTTGACTAGCATAATTAGATAACCCTTTTCCGATTCAAAAACATTCAAGTCAATGCTGACTCAAAAGAATATTATTTTAATTTTGCTTTCCGGGTATAAAAATAATATCATTAGCAGTTTAATTCAAATGAATGAAATTTGAAGAGCCAATATCCAGACAGATTGTTGTCAAATCAAGCTCACCCTGGACCATTTCACGAATAGGTTTTTACTTCCATTTAATAAATAGAAACATAGAAAATAGGTGCAGGAGTAGGCCATTCGGCTCTTCGAGCCTGCACCGCCATTCATTATGATCATGGCTGATCATCCAACTCAGTATCCTGTACCTGCCTTCTCTCCATACCCCCTGATCCCTTTAGCCACAAGAGCCACATCTAACTCCCTCTTAAATATAGCCAATGAACTGGCCTCAACTACCCTCTGTGGCAGAGAATTCCACAGATTCACCACTCTCTGTGTAAAAAATGATTTTCTCATCTCGGTCCTAAAAGACTTCCCTCTTATCCTTAAACTGTGACCCCCTAGTTCTGGACTTCCCCAACATCGGGAATAATCTTCCTGCATCTAGCCTGTCCAACCCCTTAATGGCAGAGTTTCTATAAGGATCGTTGATTTGTGATTTTTTGGGGGGTATATCTTACCTGCGCTTTCGTTTACATTGTCTCATCTAATTATTCGTTACATTCAGAATTTCCCTTTCAGATTCTAAATGAATCATGTCGGAAATCACAAAAGCAAACTAGCTCGTTCATGGAAATAACTAATCTAATGCAACTGGTAGCTAAAAATATATCAATAATAATTGAACTGATTATTTTAAAAAGCGAACATATCGAAGAAGATATAGTTGTACACAAGAATAACTCTGGACCCAAATCAATGAAATAACTCGCAACGAGATCTGCATTAGAGGCCACGATAAAAGCTCCCTGTGCAGATTTTTTTTTTCTCTCACCCGCAGTTGTTTGATGTTGTTGTGGCCGAGGTGGAGTTTTCTGGTATCCGTTGGAATGGCTTTAGGCACAGAAGTAACTCTGTAGCATTGCACTGATTTGAAGGAATCACAAACACATCTTGTGGGGCAATCGCCATGGCATGTAATCAGAAAAGATAACATAAAAAAATAAAACAATAATAACATTTTTTGGGGCTTCAAGATCTACCAGTATTGATTACTAATGGTCCAGAATACACGGATGTCAATACAGAAACCGTTCTGCTTTCGCTGGAAAAATCCCAATCTCCGAAAATGTCTTTTCTATCTCTCCCTTATAAACTTGGCGACTCGCGTGCGACTGTGTGGCTCTGATTGGAAACATCGATCAAAGAAAAGAACCGTATTATCTTGCCTAAAAAGTAAATTATTTGTAACAAAAAGAAAAGCCAGACGCAGACAATAGTATATTACCCTGATATTTGCAAAGACGCACAGTACGCATATAAACGCTGTCGCAAAATTACTCAATTGTCTATTGTGTAGGATGTCCATCAGCAAACAGGAGGTTTATTTTTGGTTTTCTATTTCGGCTCGGGCCTGTTTTTGCTGCCGCGTTGAGATAACACCACTTTGTATAGTTACAATGATATTACATTCCAGGTCCTCGCTGTCGTTTCTAACCCGCTGATGTAAACAAAAGCTCAATAACATTTGTTGCCACAGGTGGCTAGGGACTCCAAGGTGAGTTCACGATCTTTAAGATAAGAGGAAACGAATGCGTATTTTACATTTTAAAGAGAAAATACCTATTTTTAAACCCTAGGTAGATTTAAAATTGTTGATGGGTATAGCAAAATACTGGCCATGTTACCTGTCTTTGCTAAGATGCTTTGTCATATATTGGATTCCGACTTAAACTAGGAAGCAGAATAAGAAAGCAAGCTTCATTCTTCCCAACACACCCGCTGTGTGCTCAAGAGAGCAACTTTGCAATGTTTAGTTAATTCCTAATGTTGATTAGTCAAATGTTCCAACTAATTGCCTGTTGACTATTAAATTTGTCCTTTTAAAAATTAGGCCAATGTGTACAATAAACCAAGTATTAAAATCTAATCGTACCCCATAGCCACATTGTGGTGACTTTATAATTAAACCTTGTGGCATACGATTGTATCATTGTGCTTGCTTTACAACAGTTTCACATATGAAAGGTTGCAGTGCAAAAAAACAATCAAAATAGTGACATGTTTCTGTATTTTTAAATATTGTTTTCTGTTCAAAACATCTTTGCCACAGAACTATGGTCTATAAAACCTTTTCTCTTCAGTAAGGATCCCATCTGTATTAACAATATTGATAATAGTGCTTAAGGATGAATTCCAGATCTTAGAAACTGGGCACACGAAGGCAAAGGGATGTATATGAAAATGGAATTGTGGAAATTCAGTAGCATTAGAATGCTGTAGGATTGGGGAAGAGGAAGGGCTTGGTTGGTATTTATGCAAAAGCAAATCAGTTCTAGTCTCTTTAATTGTACTGATCCCAAAGCCTTTTCCTTTTTGCAACCTGTACAGTCTTCAAATCTATATATGGTTTCTGCCTCCATCTAAATTCTCAAATTGTATTTGTGAAAGTTGTTCCTGTGCTCTTTAATGCAAATATTCCATATGTAGTCGTAAATCAATGGGATCTTCATTTTTAATCTCCCCCAAATTAGTTGTAGTCCAGCTCTCCAAGTCACAATTTCCCTTTCCTCCATGAATCCGATTTTCCTGAACCTACATCTTTTTCAAAATTTGATTCCACTCCCTCATGCACTTTTGAACATCATGAAGCACATCCTTTGCTCTTATGGTCATTAAATTACTATCTCTCCCTTGCCTGGTGTCATTGTCAATTCTCTCTTCAGATGTAATTTCTCATCTTCAGTCATCACCTCCAATTTTAATTAATTGTTCTCGACCTCTCTACCCTTGAACAGTATGACTCATCTCCAAGTTTATTTTGCTTTCAAACCTCCACTGTTAGGTGCCTTTTCACCTTCTAAATCAACGACCATCTCGACAACAGCAAATTTGTTCTTGGGCACTTTAGGTATAAACATGAAATGCAATAAAACATTAAATGCAATAAAATAAAATTAAACACAAGCCGACCTCCCTTCTATTGACCCCATTTGTACCTTACGCTGCCTCGGCAAGGCCAGCAGCATAGAAACATGGAAACATAGAAAATAGGTGCAGGAGTAGGCCATTCGGCCTTTCGAGCCAGCACCGCCATTCAATTTGATTATGGCTGATTATCTAAAATCAGTACCCTGTTCTGGTTGTTTCCCCATATCCCTTCATTCCCTTAACCCTAAGAGCTAAATCTTACTCTCTCTTGAAAAATCATAATCATAATAACATAACAATCATAACACCCCCTCTTCTCCCCTCTCCCATCAGGCAAAAGGCATAGAAGTGTGAAAACACACACCTCCAGGGGCAGTTCCCAGCTGTTATCAAGCAACTGAATCATCCTACCACAACCAGAGAGCAGTGCTGAACTATTATCTGCCTCTTTGGTGACCTTTGGTGACCTTTGGACTTTATCCTTGATTGAACTTTGCTGGCTTTACCTTGCACTAAACGTTATTCCCTTATCATGTATCTATACACTGTAAATGGCTCGATTGTAATCATGTGTATTTTTCTGCTGGCTGGATAGCACACAACAAAAGCTTTTCACTGTACCTCGGTACTACAAGTGACAAAACTAAACTGAACTGAACTGGTCCTCAACTGTTATCTAAAGTAACCAAAGATAACGATATTTCTCAACACTCCCTCATAACTAATTTTGAATTTCACTGAAGATATTTATCTGGTCCTACGCTTCTAACAATGACACCCAAGCAAAACTCTTCACAAACATTGTTGATCTTATTACTTTTACAAGATTGTTTATTCAATACCCTCTCTTAAATAAGGCACAATTTTGTCCAACTAAATATGTGGAAGAACAAAAAAAGCAATTGGCTTTAACCCTGCTAGAAATTCCTAAGCCTTGTTAATTTTTAATGTTTAATTTTATCACCTATCCCTCTCTAAAGTTTAACCAGACTTTTTGCAGACTTATCATCCTATTTGACTCTGAACTGTATTAAAAATGCTTTATCCATAACATAAAAATTGCCAAATTGTACCTCTGTGGCATTGCCACCTTTCCCTCTACTTCAGCTTGTCTGTCAATGAAGCTGTCAATCATGCCTTTACTACCTGCCTTTTTCAACTATTACAAGTGGGGCTGGGGATAGAAGAAGGGCTATGTTAGCATTTCTAGTTCACAACCATCATTGTTTCAAAACTCACCCAAAACATTGCCTGTTGATGTAAATTATATTTCATTCCCCCCAATAACTTAAGTTTGTACCCCCCCCACCTCCCCACCCCCCCCCCCCCACCCCAAAGCCTTGTTCTTATGATCTTACTCCTATTTGGATGGCTTTCTCTAGCCCCACAATGCTCCAATAGCACTGCATTCCTCCAAACCTGACCTCTTGAAAATTCCAAAGTCCTTTTGGTGAACATGCATCAGCCATTGAGGCATTAAGCCCTGGAATTCCCTAATCTTCAGCCTCTTCATCTTTCTTCCTTTACAACTTTCCTTGGTGTACCCTTTAAACCAAGCTTTAAATCATCCTTTCAATTATTTCTGTCTGACTCGCGGTTAACTTTTGTCCAATTATTTTCCCGTTAAATGCCTTTGCACATTTGATCTATTTTATGATTGAATTGCATTTACACACATGGGCACAGTTTATTGAACACATTTTTTTGAAACAAGCATTAATCTGTGGGTGATGAGGCAGTGACTAATAATTATAACCAAATCATGAACTGAGCAGTTTAAAGCAGGAATGTTGCTGAAAATTTCAGGATATACTGTTCTCTAACCTCTTTGATCCACTTTCTGTTGTATTTTTAACTAATAGCATGTAGGCCGCTGAGTTTGTTGAAATGGGTGATCATATTAAACAGTGCCTATCTGCCTCATGTATAATTGCCAAATCTTAGAAATCTGTGAGCATGAAAAGAGGTAATTTGTCCCATTGTCTGTGATCACATCTTTAATGGGATTTGGTACTTGAATCACACCCATTCTTTGCTACGACATAGCCAATTTGGCCTAACATGCAGCACATAAAAGTCTGTTTCAAATCCACATGAACCACATGAAATACACCACCCTTTATATGCTTTAACCTATTATTAATTATATAATGGTAACAGTTCTCTGTTCCTTGCAGTTTTAATATCTGCATTGCTGAGTTAGGAAAAGAGTTACCTTAAACAATCTCTAATTTAATGCTGGCTGAAACTGGATGCACATTGACTAACCTAGCAGGCTGTGCATGTACAGCCATTCAGATTCAGCTGCATTCAGCTGCAGATTCAGGTTAGTTTATTGTTACATGTACCAGACTGCAATCAAATTCCTTGTTTGAATGAAGCCCGTAGAGTACACAGTGTACATGGTAATGATAAATACAGCAATAAATGGAATGACAAATATAAAACAGCAGAACGGTGCAAATATTGCAGTGAAGTAGTTTACAAAACGCTATAGTGCAATAACAAACATTCCCACCTATTTCAAAAGGGTAACTATTGTACGTTTAGTTTTGAGATACAGCATGGAAACAGACCCTTCGGCCCACCGAGTTCACACCAACCTACACACAGGCACAATTTACATTTATACCAAGCCAATTAATCTACAAACCTGTAGGTCTTTGGAGTGTGGGAGGAAACAGAAGATCTTGGAGAAAACCCATGCAGGTCACGGGGAGATCGTACAAACTGTACAGACAGCACCCGTAGTCAGGTTCGAACCCCGGTCACCGGCGCTGTAAATGCTTTAATCAGCAACTCTATCGCTGCGCCACAGTGCCACCAAGAAAAGCATGGTGATCTGCCTCAATGATTACCATCCAGTCGCACTTATGTCCACCATCATGAAGTGCTTTGAAAGGTTAGTGATGCCACAAATCAACTCCTACCTCAGAAATGATCTGCTTCCACTTCAATTTGACTATCATTACAACAGGTCAACAGCAAATGCTGCTCAATGCTCTCCACTCGGATCTGGAACAACTGGATAACAGGAACACAAACATTAAGCTGTTGTTCATTGTCAACAGCTTGGTGTTTGACACAATTATCCCTTCCATATGCACTACCAAACTCCAAAAATCTGGCCTCAGTTCCTCCCCCTGCTAATGGATCTTTGATTTCCTCAACAGCAAACATTATTCAATGCAGATAAGTACCAACACTGACCATCAACACAGGTACATCTCAAAGCTACATGCATAGCCCTCAACTATGGTCTCTTTACACACATGACATTGTGGCTAAGCACACCTTCAATGCGGTCGTCAAATTTGCCAATGACACTGTTGTTGAATCACAAGTGGTGATGAGTCAGCGTGCAGGACAGTAATAGAGCACATGATTGAGTGGTGCCGCAACAATAACCACTCTCCCAATGTCAACAAAATCAAAGAAGTAGAACTTGACATCAAAAAGAGGAAGTCAGGAGACCACATGCTAGTTTTCATTGGTGTCAGCAGTTGAGAGAGTTAGCAGCTTCATATTCCTGGGCCTAGCACATAGATGTAATCACGAAGAAGCCACGGCAGCACCTCTACTTTCTGAGAAGCTTAAAGAGATTTGACGTGACACCAAATAGTCTAACAAATTTCTAAAGAAGCAGTGTAGAAAGTATCCTGATTGGTTATAGCAATTCTATTGCACTGGACACAAGGCTGCAGAGTGTGGTTAACAGCTCAGTCCATCACGGGCACAGCCCTTCCCACCATCAAAAGCATTTACATGAGGAACAGCTTCAAGAAGGCAGCATGCAACATCAAGGAACCACGTCATCCAAGCCATGGCTTCTTACTGCAACGTTCGGGCAGAATGTGTAGAACCTCACAGTTCCACAACTCTAGGGCAGCACAGTGGTGCAGAGGTAGAGTTGCTGCTTTATGACACCTGACTCTCAGTGTGTAGAAGGGTCTCAACCCGAAAAGTCACCTGTTCCTTTTCTCCAGAGATGTTGTCTGACCCGCTGAATTACTCCAGCTTTTTGTGTCTATCTTCAGCTTAAACCAGCATCTGCAGTTCCTTTCTGCACAACATTAATCCTACCTCGACAACGTAACACTACGGAACACCTCTTTCAAAACTATGGACTTGATTTCAAGTTGTGTCTTGCATAATGTATTGTTTATTTGTACAGTCTCTTTTCTTTTCACTGTTTTGTGGAACATGTGTATTTTATGAACGTTTTATGTTTTCATGTTTCATCGGAGTCTAATTGCCTGTGATTCTGCTGTTAGCAAGATTTCCATTCTACCTGTACCTCATTGTACTTATGCATATGACTTCACGACTTGATTATTTCTGGTTTCTAATATCAGTTGATGAAAAAAAGATTAAATCCTAAAAAGGGACTATAGATTCCAAACTGCTTTAAGAAGAATATTGGATGAAATATATTCAATATAATGTATGACTCCAACATAATTAAAAAATGTGTTTACATTTTAGTCTTCATCATGTCAGGTAAAACAGCACTCTTTGATCATTGTAAGCTGAAGATGGCAGCTAAACACTTTGATGATGTTAGGTATTGTTCAGGGAATACAGATATATATTCCAAAAGGACATTGAGCAAGAGCTTTTAAAATTTTCAAAAGCAACCCCAGTTGCTATAATGTGTAAGAAAGAACTGCAGATGCTGGTTAAAATCGAAGGTAGACACAAAATGCTGGAGTAATTCAGCGGGTGAGGCAGCATCGCTGGTGAGAAGGAATGGGTGGCGTTTCGGGTCAAGACCCTTCTTCAGACTGATGTCAGGGGAGGGGGCGGGATTAAGATAGAATGTAGGTGGAGACAGTAAGACTGGTGGGAGAACTGGGAAGGAGAAGGGGATGGAGAGAGAAAGCAAGGGCTATCTTAAGTTAGAGAAGTCAATGTTCATACTGCTGGGGTGTAAACTACCCAAGCGAAATATGAGGTGCTGTCCCTCCAATTTGCGTTGGGCCTCACTCTGACAATGGAGGAGGCCCAGGGCAGAAAGGTCAGATTGGAAATGGGAGGGGAAGTTGAAGTGCTGAGCCACCGGGAGATCAGGTAGGTTAAGACGGGCTGAGCAGAAGTTTTCAGCGAAATGATTGCCGAGCCTGCACTTGGTCTTGCCGATGTAGAGAAGTTGGCACCTGGAACAGCGGATACATTAGATGTGGTTGGAGGAGGTGCAACTGAACCTCTGCCTCACCTGGAAAGACTATTTGGGTCCTTGGATGGAGTCGAGGGGGGAGGTAAAGGGACCGGTGTTGCATCTCCTGCGGTTGCAGTGGAAAGTACCCGAGGAGGGGGTGGTTTGGGTGGGAAGGGACGAGTTGACCAGAGAGTTACAGAGGGAACGGTCTCTGCGGAAAGCAGAAAGGGGTGTAGATGGGAAGATGTGGCCAGTAGTGGGATCCCATTGGAGGTCGCGAAAATGTTGGAGGATTATATGCTGCATGGGGTGGAAGGTGAGGACAAGGGGGAGTCAGTCCTTGTTACAAATAGGAGGAGGGGCAGTAAGAGCGGAGCTGAGGGATATGGAGGAGACCCTAGTGAGAGCCTCATCTATAATGGAAGAGGGGAACCCCCATTCCCTAAAGAATGGGGACATCTCCGATGCCCTGGTATGAAACCTCATCCTGGGTGCAGATGCAGCGTAGACGGAGGAATAGGGAGTAGGGGTAATAGATGGAAATTGGCTGGTTCTGCGGTTATGGAAGAAATGAGGGCTTTATGACCCTCCTGGTGGGAGATGGAGGTGCAGAGTGACTGGACATCCATAGTAAAGATGAGGGAGTGGGGACCTGGAAAACGGAAGTCATTGAGGAGACGAAGGGCGTGTGAAGTGTCTTGGACATGGGTGGGGAGGGATTGGACTAGGGGGGATAGGATGGAGTCGAGGTATGTGGAAATTAATTTGGTGGGACATGAACAAGCAGAAACAATGGGTCTGCCAGGACAGTTCTGTTTGTGGATTTTGGGGAGAAGATAAAATCGGGCCGTGCGGGGCTGGGGAACGATAAGGTTGGAGACTTTAGAGGGCAGTGAGCCGGAAGTGATAAAATCAGTAATAGTGCTTGAGATTAAGGCCTGGTGATCATTTGTGGGGTCACGGTCCGAGCACAAGTAGGAGGAGGTGTCTGAGAGTTGTTGCCTGGCCTTAGTTCTCAGTCTCAGCGCGTCCAGTCTGGCGTGTTGACCTCTACCGAACTCTCAGACACCCCCTCCCACTTGTGCTTCGACTATGACCCCACAGATGAGCACCAGGATGTATAGAGTAAGGGTATCCATTCTGCTCGTTAAGTCTGAGAGCAGCATGATCTGCAAGAGATCTGAGAAAAGCATTGTTAAAATAAGTTACTGAGTGTTGATTCAAGTAGGCTATGCTACAGATCTAATTTTATGGGCTAATGGATGTTTTCAATGAGAATTAGACAAATATTCACATTGAACGAAAGCTTAAGATTGGTGGAGGGAGGCAGGGAGTGAAAATTGCTGAGGAGAAAAGACGCTAAGCATGTTGGATGGCCATAACCCACTCAACTCTATAATGCTGAACTCTTTTGTTGGCCCAATGTTGTGGTTCAGGTTAGGATTCGCTTTGACCTTGCAATGCACTGCAGCAGTATAATTTTAGTGTTCAGACCTGGAGCAATGCTGAAACACCAGAGATTTTAGCCTATAGGAGACAGCAGGTGAATCCACAATTTGAGGGCCAGAAGCAGAGCCTTTGGAGAGAGAGAGAGCTGGTGAAATAGGTCAGGGTGAATGAAGCCATCTGAGATTAGGAGAAGCACAGGAGTCCAAAGTCTAATCTAGAGGAGGAATATGGGAGACAAAGGCCTCCTGAGGTTAGGGTGTCTGTATATGTAGTGGGGTTGTGAATAAAGACCTGGCCCCGTTATTGTGCAATATGCCAGTCAGCTGGATATTACCCCACTACTTATCCATTCAGGAAAAGTTTGTTCAAACACCCATGATCACAAGTCCATCAGCAATGGTCAGCATGGAACATCTTTCAGACTGCGGGTTAAGGACACAATGGATCCTGTGGAATGCTTTGCTGAGCCAACTGCTCATTTTATCTGGCAGAGTACCTCATCAACAGAATTCATCAACTAGCACCAAGATCTCGTTTGGCTTGGGGGGCCTTCAGGTTGGATATTTCTTATACTGTTGAGATCTCGCTTCCAATGCATACTGCCCTTGGGATGACAGTGATTGAGTGGAGCCAGTTGCCTACCTCTTTGCAGAAGATGTTTTCGTGAAGATGGTCTGATGAAAGATTCAAGTGTCCTTGTCACGGTTCATCCTGAGCAGCTGTGTATCAAAGATGTCCCTGATTTACAGGTTGTTCCCAGGAAATTGCTCAGGGATGGAGAATCAAGTGCTGCTGGAAGACCATCAATTTGGTGAAAGATGGTCTTTGGTCCACCCAAAACCTGTTGTCCTTCCACCATTGTGCGATTTCCATAAGGGAATGTTGTCAACCTGCACAATCCAGACTGCAGGAGTACGTACTGAGGGTTGCACGGTGCAGCCACTGCAAAGATGATGTGAGAAAGGACTACAATCTAGGAGTGAGAAAAAACTGCAGATGCTGTATAAAATCAAAGGTAGACGCAAAATGTCTGCCTACAATCTAGGGTATTTCATTGCTGGACATTGAGAGGCTGATTCTAGTGGGGACATCCCTCAAACAAGGGAAGGCACCGTTGTGGCTGCCTCGCCAACAGTCTGTTCGTCCATTTCTCTGTTTCATTATTTTAAGTATGTCTTGAATGTTTGTTTTAATGCTTCTTAGTATGTTTTATGTGTGGGGTGGGGGAGGGAGGATCGGGGGAAACTTTTTGGAGTCACTTACCTCAACGGAAATACGATTTTTCTCCGTGTCGCATCTCCGTCCCCCCCCTGCGGCCTAACAACGTGGAGTGGTGCGGCCTTTCCAGGAGTCAAGGCGCGGACTTACAATCGCCGGGCCTGGGATCCTTTGTCAAGGATTGCCAGTGAAGGAGCTCCGACCACGGGTCCTGTGGACTTTAACACCGTGAAGCAGTGGTCTCCGGTTAGAAGAGGCAGACTCGGGAGCACCATGCTGCGCAGCATGTTCCAATCCGTCCCGACGCCGAAGTTTCCATCAACCCGACGAGAGGGCTTGAACAGCAGACTGTCGGCAGCAGCAAATGCGGAGTGTTCAGCCACAACCACGTGTGAACAATGGAGGAAGATGACTGAACTTTATTGCCTTCCATCACAGTGAGGAATGTTGATTCCACTGTGGTGGATGTTTATGTTAAACTTTATTTTATGTGCTGTGTGTATTTTTGTTTTTCACTTAGTATATGGCTGTATGGTAACTCAAATATCACCATACCACAATTGGTGCATGTGACAATAAATGTGAACTTGAACGAACTCGAACCCAGTGGTCCACGTGTGGCAATGGTGCTACACCAGCAACACAAAATGTATAGACTGGCATTAAAAATATATTATGACTATTTATGCCATATATAGTATATAAATCATCTTCTTTATGATAAATAAAATTATCTTTGTCTGTGAAATGCTTTGGCATACAAAACGTAAAACGCGTATATATTTCAGCAGCAATGAAACGTATTGTGGAGAGTGGGGCAGAAAGCTGCAGGAACTGGGCAGACGCCAGACTCAGTCGAGTGAAAAGCGTCAACACCAATGTAACCTGGAGAATCATACCTTGAAAAGAGCAACTGTCTAACTGCAAAACTATGATGACAATAAATCATTCACTCCTGCAAACTTTCAGGAAGTGCGGACGGTTGACCGGCGCACGGAACTGTTGCACCACAGGAGTAATCGCGATAAACTTCCATTAAAGGTTTGCGGGTCCGCCGGTTAATCCGTTGCAGACGGACGATCCGTTTGCAGCAATAAACACAACCTGCAGATCACGTCGGGAAACACCCATTACTTGTCATAAGGAATAGAGGACGACTTCGCAGCGGTCGGGGGTATAGCTCAGTGGCAGAGCATTTGACTGCAGATCAAGAGGTCCCCGGTTCAAATCCGGGTGCCCCCTCTATTGGTGTTTTCACAACTATGCATTTCAGTTTTGTGTCCAACTACGTTTAAATTACAACCCCCTCGTGTAAAATGAACCAAATACTATAATACAATATCCACTCATTTAAATTTAAGTTTGGTCTTAAAATGGGATTTTGCGCGTGTTATGTCCTGGAAATAACGTTAGCTGTATTCCTGGGTAGACAAAAATGCTGGAGAAACGCAGCGGGTGAGGCAGCATCATCCATGGAGCGAAGGAAATAGGCGACGTTTCGGGTCGAGACTCGTAGCCGTATTCCTAGTATTTTGCCAAGCCTAGTATTGCATTATTCCCCCCTGTTGGATTGGCCTGTACAAGGGTCCCGATCCGTAACGACACCAATCCATGTTAACCAGAGCCTGACCTGACCTGACCTGACCAGACCCGCTGAGTTACTCCAGCTCCAGCACCCTCTGTGCTCGCTGTTTTTGTGTAAACCGGCATCCGCAGTTCCTTGTTTCCACTAGTACTGCACATTTATTTCTGGACACTGGCGTCGTATCGAAGAAAATAAGCGAAAATAAAGAAACTTAGAAATGGCTATGCCCTTATTACAAGTACCCGTTTACGTGTGAATATGATTTTAAATAAAAATAAAAATGTGCAATAGTCAACTCCCTGTATACAATACAAATGATAGCTGTAAATCCACAGAATAAAGGGAATTCTAAGGTACACAAAAATGCTGGAGAAACTCAGCGGGTGCAGCAGCATCTATGGAGCGAAGGAAATAGGTGACGTTTCGGGCCGAAACCCTTCTTCAGACTGATGGGGGGTGGGGGGGGAGAAGGAAGGAAAAAGGGAGGAGGAGGAGCCCGAGGGCGGGTGGATGGGAGGAGACAACTCGAGGGTTAAGGAAGGGGAGGAGACAGCAAGGGCTAGCAAAATTGGGAGAATTCAATGTTCATGCCAACTGGACGCCACCTACCCAGGCGGAATATGAGGTGCTGTTCCTCCAATTTCCGATGTTGCTCACTCTGGCAATGGAGGAGACCCAGGACAGAGAGGTCGGATTGGGAATGGGAGGGGGAGTTGAAGTGCTGAGCCACCGGGAGTTCAGGTAGGTTATTGCGGACTGAGCGGAGGTGTTCGACGAAACGATCGCCCAACCTCCGCTTAATCTCACCGATGTAAATCAGCTGATATCTAGAGCAGCGGATGCAGTAGATGAGGTTGGAGGAGATACAGGTGAACCTTTGTCGCACCTGGAACGACTGCTTGGGTCCTTGAATGGAGTCGAGGGGGGAGGTGAAGGGACAGGTGTTGCATTTCTTGCGGTTGCAACGGAAAGTGCCCGGGGAGGGGGTGGTACGGGAGGGAAGGGAAGAATTGACAAGGGAATTCTAAACTAGGATATCAGCAGGGGCCGCGGAACGTTTTTGAAAGTGGGGGGGCTGAGCGATCATTGATCACCGGCCTCAGCGGTACCGGGGGGAGGGTGGCACAATGATTATTTATTGTTGTTGCTCGATCTCCAAACACTGGGGGATAATAGAGGCCATCTCCCAACTCAAAAAGTGGGGGATCTATCCCCCATCCCCTCCCCCCGGGATCGACGCCAGTGCCTTCCACGGTATAGAAAATTTGACAATCTTTTTATAATGTGTTATAATTTCAACCCGTTGGCGTGGGCCACCGCTGTGGTGGTGGGGGGAGGTGTGTGGGGTGGGAGGGTTGTGGCGGGGGGGGGGGGGGTCGTGGGGGTGGGGACGTGGGTGAGAATGGTGTGGGGGGAGGAGGGGTGTAGAGGGGAGGGGTGTGTGTGGGGGGAGGAGGAGTGTAGAGGGGAGGGGTGTGTGTGGGGGAAGGGAGTGGGGAGGGGGGTGTGGGGAGGCGGGGGTATGGGTGGGCGGGGTGGTGTGGGGGAGGGGGTGTGGAGGAGGGGGTCTGTGGGTGTGTGAGGAGGGGGTCTGTGAGTGTGTGAGGGGGTCTGTGAGTGTGCGGGTGTGTGGGAGGGGTGTGTAGTGTGTGGGAGGGATGGGAGGTGTGTGGGAGGGGGTGTGGGGGTGGGGGTTATGGGGCAGGGTGTGTGTGGGGAGGGGTGTGTGGAGAAGGGGGGGGGGGTGAGGGAGGGGGCTCCCATCCCTGGCTGCACACTGCGGGATCCCAGCTCGTCATGGTGGTCGCCACAGCTGCCCGCGGATACAGCCCCGCCCGCCCGCGGACACAGCCCCCGCCCACACTCTGCTCACTCCGCTCCTTCAGCTTTATTCTTCCCACCGGTGATTGACAGCAGGTGCCGGAAGGGGTGTCGCCGTCCCGGCAAATGACAGGAGAGAAGACCAATAACTTTTGTAATATTTCACCGATTAGAAGAAAACTTGATGCACTTGCAGCACAGGAGAATGGCGAGTAAGGTGGCAAAAAATCGTAGAGTTGGTCCCCCAATGCAATATTCGACATCTCCACCAATTCCAATATTGGTGGCCAGTGAGGGGGGGGGGGGGGGGGGGGGGGCAAGGGCACCAAATTCAAGTGCAGTTTCATACCATTTCTGGCAGGGTGCAAGGCCACTAAAGACAGTGAGTCATGAATTCCCCCTCCCCCATCTTGCAGAGACAGAGCCACGCCCACACTTCCAGGTTTTATAGTCCCTCCCCCCAGAAGGGGCGTGATTAACAGGAGAGAGAATCTCAACATTTTTTAAACACTAATAACTCTTTGATTTTTCATCGATGGGAAAAAGCCTTGGCACCTGATGAGTGGAGGGGGACTCTGAGTAAGATGGCCAAAAATCACAGCCGTACGTGGTAGTGTTTTTTTTTAACTAAAATCAATATAAAGCGCAAACAGGAAGTGGTCAAGATATGACAATTATATAGAAGGCAAGGCAGTTCTAATTAGGCAAGGCAGCTCTAATTAGGCAAGGCAGCTTGCTTTAACACTTTTAAAACCAAAGGCAAGGCAGCTCGCTTTAGCACTTTCAAAACCAAGGGCAAGGCAGCTCGCTTTAGCACTTTCAAAACCAAAGGCAAGGCAGCTCGTTTTAGCACTTTCAAAACCAAAGGCAAGGCAGCTCGTTTTAGCACTTTCAAAACCAAAGGCAATGCAGCTAGCTTTAGCACTTTCAAAACCAAAGGCCAGCCAGCTCGTTTTAGCACTTTCAAAAGCAAAGGCCAGCCAGCTCGTTTTAGCACATTCAAAACCAAAGGCCAGGCAGCTCGCTTTAGCACTTTCAAAACCAAAGGCAACTCAGCTTTAGCACTTTCAAACCACAACACACGTTTACATTTTCAAACTACATTTTCAAACCACATTAAGGGCACTGACAGGTCAGTAAAACCACTCACAGTTTAGTAGACATGTGTTCAGTGTTATTCACAGCTCACACTGAGAATTTCGACCTCTCGCTCCCCCATCTTGCAGAGAACTGAGGCACTTCCACACTTCCGGGTTTTATAGTCCCTCTGGAAGGGGCGTGGCCTTCAGACGAGAGAATCTCAACATTTTTTAAACACTAATAACTCTTTTATTTTATCTTGATGGGAAAAATCCTCGGCACCTGATGAGCGGAGGGGGACTTCCCTCTTACTCAAAGATGGCCAAAAATCACAGCCGTACGTGACAGCGTTTTTTCTAAAATCAATATAAAGCTCAAACAGGAAGTGGTCAAGATTAGACTTTTAATTATATAGAAGGCAAGTCAGCTGTAATTAGGCAAGGCAGCTCTAATTAGGCAGGGCAGCTTGCTTTAGCACTTTCAAAACCTTAGGCAAGGCAGCTTGCTTTAACACTTTCAAAACCAAAGGCAAGGCAGCTAGCTTTAGCACTTTCAAAGCCAAAGGCAAGGCAGCTCGCATTAGCACTTTAAAAACCAAAGGCAACACAGCTTGCTTTAGCACTTTCAAAACCAAAGACAACACAGCTGGCTTTAGCACTTTTAAAACCAAAGGCAGCACAGCTTGCTTTAGCACTTTCAAAACCAAAGGCAACACAGCTTGCTTTAGCACTTTTAAAACCAAAGGCAGCACAGCTTGCTTTAGCACTTTCAAAACCAAAGGCAACACAGCTTGCTTTAAAACTTTCAAAACCAAAGGCAACACAGCTTGCTTTAGCACTTTCAAAACCAAAGGCAACACAGCTTGCTTTAGCACTTTCAAAACCAAAGGCAACACAGCTTTAGCACTTTCAAACCAAAACACACTTTTGCATTTTCAAACCAGATTACGGGCACTGACAGTTTAGTAGACAGTGTTGTTCACAGCTCAGACTGAGAACTGCGACCTCTCGCTCCCCCCATCTTGTAGAGAACTAAGGCACCTCCACATTTCCGGGTTTTATAGTCCCTCCGGAAGGGGCGTGGCCTTCAGGAGAGAGAAGCTCAACATTTTTTAAACACTAATAACTCTTTTATTTTTAATCGAAGGGAAAAATCCTCTTGTCCTGCGCAGCGGAGGGGGAATCTGAATAAGATGGCCAAAACTCACAGCCGTAAGTGGCAGCGTTTTTTCTAAAATCAATATACAGAACAACAGGAAGTGGTCAAGATCAGACTTTTAGTAATATATAGATTATAAACCTCTCTCTTGGGGCCGACTCTCTCTCTCTCTCGGGGCCGACTCTCTCCCTCAAGGCCGACACCCTCTCTCTTTCTTCGTGGCCGACTCCCTCTATCTCTCTCTCGGGGCCGACTCTCTCCCTCTCTCTCACAAAAACATAGAAACATAGAAAATAGCTGCTGGAGGAGGCCATTCGGCCCTTTGAGCCAGCACCACCATTCATTGTAATCATGGCTGATCGTCCCCTATCAATAAACCGTGCCTGCCTTCTCCCCATATCCCTTGACTCCACTAGCCCCTAGAGCTCTATCTAACTCTCTCTTAAATCCATCCAGTGATTTGGCCTCCACTGCCCTCTGTGGCAGGGAATTCCATAAATTCACAATTCACAAATTCACAAAGTTTTTTCTCACCTCAGTCTTAAATGACCACCCCTTTATTCTAAGACTGTGGCCCCTGTTTCTGGATTCGGCCAACATTGGGAACATTTTTCCTGCATCTAACTTGTCCAGTCCTTTTATACTTTTATATGTTTCTATAAGATCCCTCCTCATCCTTCTAAACTCCAGTGAATACAAGCTTGGTTTTTTCAATCTTTCCTCATATGACAGTCCCGCCATCCCAGGGATCAATCTCGTGAACCTACGCTGCACTGCCTCAGTCACAAGTATGTCCTTACTCAAATTAGGAGACCAAAACTGTACACAATACTCCAGATGTGGTCTCACCAGAGCCCTATACAACTGCAGAAGAACCTCTTTAATCCTATACATTAGTCCCAAATGTGGAGTGCGGGAGTGGGCGCCTGCCCGCAGTCCGTCTCTACTCCTTTTTTATTTTATTTTATATTAAGTCCTGTTAAAAAATGTTAGTGGAGGTCTTCTATGTGGGGGGGGGGTGGGGGTGGGGAAGGGGGAAACTTTATTTCTTAGTCCCCTACCTGGTCGGAGAGGCAGCATTCCTCCAAGCTGCTTCTTCACCCCGTCCTCGCGGCCTACCATCGAGAATGGAGCGGCGTTTCCTGTCGGGACCGGCCGGGACTACAGCTTCGGCGGCGGTGGTGCAGCGCTGGGATACCAACAGGGAGCGGGCGATGTCTTACCGGGTCGCCGTGTGGTAAGCTCCGGAACGCTGTGGCTGTCGATCCCAACATCGCGGGGCTGGGGCTGCGGGCGTCTGGCCGCGGGCGGCGCTGGATTTGGAGCGCCGCAGAGCCAGGTTTCGAGTTCGCCGGGGTCGGAGCTACAACGGCGCGGCCTGAGGACTACGAGTGCCCCAGTCCCCAGGGTGGAGGCAGCCACTCCAGACTTCTCCAAGCCGCTGAGGAATGTTTCACCCGACGCCGAAGTTCCATCTTCACGGCAAGAGGGCTCTGAAAATCATCGGACTGGCTGCAAGGCCACAAATGGGCCCCGACCTCGGGTGTTTCACAGAGGAAGAGGACTTAACTTTCTGGTGCCTTTCCCCACAGTGGAAAGTTTTGATTCTGCTGTGGGGGGACGTTTGTGTTGAACTCTAAAATGTGTTGTGTCCATTTTTATTCATTTTTTTTTAACCTTTTTCTATGGTTTGTAATGGAACTTATTATTTAATTTATGTAAAGCACTTTGCTGTTATGTTGTCTGTTTATGATTTCTTGTTTATTCTTCTGTACAGCACTTTGGTCAACATTGGTTGTTTTAAAGTGCTTAACAAATAAAGTTGGATTGGATAGGATACTGATATCCTCTTGGTATGATGGCCAACATTCCATTAGCTTTCTTCACTGCCTGCTGTACCTGCACGCCAACTTTCAGTGACCGGTGTACCTCCTGCTTACCTAACCTAACCCCATTGAGATAATAATCTGCCCCCTTGTTTTTGCCGCCAAAGTGGATAACCTCAAATTTATCTATATTATATTGCATCTGCCATGCATCTGCCCACTCACTCAACCTGTCCAGGTCACCCTACAACCTCCTAACATCCTCTTCACAGTTCACACTGCCACCCAGCTTTGTGTCATCCGCAAACTTGCTTGTGTTGCTCCTAATTCCCTTTTCCAAATCATTAATATATATGGTAAACAGTTGCGGCCCCAACACCGAGCCTTGCGGCACTCTACTCGTCACTGCCTGTCATTCTGAAAAGGACCCGTTCACTCCTACTCTTTGCTTCCGGTCTGCCAACCAATTTTCTATCCATGTCAACACCCTATCCCCAATACCATGTGCTTTAATTTTAGTCACCAGTCTCCCGTGCGGGACCTTATCAAAGGCTTTCTGAAAGTCTAGATACACTACATCCACTGCCACCCCTTCATCCATTTTACTTGTCACATCCTCAAAAAATTCCAGAAGATCAGTCAAGCATGATTTCCCTTGCATAAATCACTGTTGACTTGGATTAATCCTTTTACTGCTATCCAAATGCCCCATTATTACCTCTTTAATAATTGACTCCAGCATCTTTCCCACCACCGGTCAGGCTAACTAGTCTGTAATTCCCCGTTTTCTCTCTCGCTCCTTTCTTGAAAAGTGGGATAACATTAGCTATCCTCCAATCCACAGGAACTGATCCTGAATCTATTGAACATTGGAAAATGATCACCAATGCGTCCACTATTTCTAGAGCCACCTCCCTGAGGACCCTGGGATGCAGAACATCAGGCCCAGGGGATTTATCATCCTTCTGTCCCATTAGCCTACCCAATACTATTTCTCGCCTAATCAAAATTTCTTTCAGTTCCTTTACCCCCTTAGATCCTCTGTCCCCCAGTACATCTGGGAGATTGTTTGTGTCTTCCTTAGTGAAAACAGATCTGAAGTACCTGTTCACCTCTTCTGCCATTTCCTTGTTACCCATAATAATTTCACCCGTGTCTGCCTTCAAGGGACCCACATTTGACTTTGCTACTCTTTTTCCCTTAACATATCTAAAGAAGCTTTTACTGTCCTTCTTTATATTCCTGGCCAGCTTCCCATCGTACTTCATCTTTTCAGACCGTATTGCCCTTTTTGTTTCCTTCTGTTGTCCTATGAAAGTTTCCCAATCCTCTGGCTTCTGGCTATTCTTTGCTGTGTTATACATCTTTTCTTTTAGTTTTATTCTATCCCTAACTTCTCTTGTCAGCCACGGTTGCCTCCTACTCCCCTTAGAATCTTTCTTCCTTTTTGGAATGAAATGATCCTGCGTCTTCCGGATTATGCCCAGAAATTCCCGCCATTGCTGTTCCTCCGTCATTCCTGCTAGGATCCCTTTCCAGTCTACCTTGGCCAGCTCCCCTCTCATGTCTTCATAGTCCCCTTTGTTCAACTGCATCACTGACACTTCCGATTTCACCTTCTCCTTCTCAAATTGCAGATTAAAACTAATCATATTATGATCACTACCTCCAAGCGGTTCCTTTACCTCGAGTTCTCTTATCATATCTGGTTCATTGGACAACTCTAAATCCAGAATTGCCTTTTCTCTGGTCGGCTCCATTACAAGCTGCTCTAAGAATCCATCTCGGAGGCATTCTACAAACTCTCTTTCTTGGGGTCCTGAACCAACCTGATTTTCCCAGTCTACCTGCATATTGAAATCCCCCATCACCACAGTGGCATTACCTTTGGTACATGCCAGTTTTAACTCCAGCTGCAACTTACACCCTACATCCGGGCTACTATTTGGGTGTCTATAGATAACACCAATTAGTGCCTTCTTGCCTTTACAATTCCTCAACTCAATCCACAGTGACTCTACCTCGTCAGTCCCTATGTCTTCCCTCGCAAGGGACTGAATTCCATCGCTCACCAGCAGAGCTATCCCCACCTCCTCTGCCCACCTGCCTGTCCTTTCTATAGGATGTATAACCCTGAATATTAAGTTCCCAGGCCTGATCCTCCTGCAGCCACGTCTCAGTAATCCTCATAATGTCATATCTACCAACCTCTAACTGAGCCTCAAGCTCATCTACCTTACATCTTATACTTTGCGCATTCATATACAATGCTTTTAATTCCTTACTCATCTCACCTTTCACATCGATCCCTATTACACTTGGCCATATTCTCCTATCCCTTTGTGAACTTTCTTTCCCGCTAATTCTGGCGTAATTAACTATCCCTTTACTCTCTTTCCCTTTAACTCCGTCCTTGACTATCCCATTTGACACCCCACCCCCCTTATTCAGTTTAAAACCACCTGTGTAGCAGTGGCAAATCTGTCTGCCAGAATGCTGGTCCCCCACCTGTTAAGGTGCAATCCGTCCCTTTTGTACAGTTCCCCCTTACTCCATATGGAAGGGTCCAAAGAGAATGTAAGGTGTGAAAATGGCGGATCAAAGCAGACGAGGAGCAAGGAAATGTAGAATGGTTCATTGTTGGCTGAGTGACAATGAGGCTTGCAAACAGTAAAATTAATTAGGATAGTGAAACTAGCCAGAGAAGTAGGATGGGGGCGGGGCAGAGAGAGAGAGGGGATGCAAGGGTTACTTGAAGTTAGAGAAATCGGAGTCTAAAGAAGGGTCTTGAACCGAAACATCACCCATTCCTTCTCTCCAGAGATGCTGCCTGTCCCACTGAGTTATTCCAGCATTGTGTGTCTATCTTCACTTTAAACCAACATCTGCAGTTCTTTCCTAAACATCAATATTCATACTACTTGATTGCAAGGTGCTCTTCCTCCAATTTGTGTTTGGGCACACTCTGACAATGGAGGAGGCCCAGGACAGAAAGGTCAGTATGGGAATGGGAGGGGGATTTAAAGTGTTTGGCAACCGGGAGATCAGGTAGGTTTTTCTCACAGAGAGTGGTGAGTCTGTGGAATTCTCTGCCTCAGGGGGCAATGGAGGCGGGTTCTCTGGATGCTTTCAAGAGATATCCCGTACCTGCCTTCTCTCCATACCCCCTGATCCCCTTAGCCACAAGGGCCACATCTAACTCCCTCTTAAATATAGCCAATGAACTGGCCTCAACTACCTTCTGTGGCAGAGAATTCCACAGATTCACCACTCTCTGTGTGAAAAATGTTTTTCTTATCTCAGTCCTAAAAGACTTCCCCCTTATCCCCTCTCAATCTTCTAAATTCTAGCGAGTACAAGCCAAGTCTATCCAGTCTTTCTTCATATGAAAGTCCTGACATCCCAGGAATCAGTCTGGTTAATCTTCTCTGTACTCCCTCTATGGCAAGAATGTCTTCCCTCAGATTTGGAGACCAAAACTGTACGCAATACTCCAGGTGTGGTCTCACCAAGACCTTGTACAACTGCAGTAGAACCTCCCTGCTCCTATACTCAAATCCTTTTGCTATGAATGCTAACATACCATTCGCTTTCTTCACTACCTGCTGCACCTACATGCCTACTTTCAATGACTGGTGTACCATGACACCCAAGTCTCATTGCATCTCGTTGACTGGTTGCATCACAGCCTGCTTCGGCAACTTGAATGCCCAGGCGCGAAGAAGACTGCAAAAAGTTGTGAACACTGCTCAATCCATCACCGGCTCTGACCTCCGCACCATCAAAGGGATTTACCTCAAAAAGGCAACCAGCATAACCAAAGACCCACACCACCCTGGCCACACACTCATTTCACCCCTGCCATCGGGAAGAAGGTACAGGAGCCTGAAAACTGTAATGTCCAGGTTCAGGAACAGCTTCGTCCCTGCAGCCATTCGGCTATTAAACACTACAACCTCAAATAGGCTCTGAACTACATAAACTACTAGACCAAGTGCAGACCCGTTGGGTCTGTTCCCCCAACATGCGGTTGTGGGGGAGGAGGCGGCATGCAGCGTCACACACACTAACTATCCCCCCCCCCGCACTCACGCTAATTACCCCCCTTGATATTATATTAATATTATTAATTTGCTCCTTTTACCCCATAACCACCCTATCTACTGATGCATAGCCCCCAACTTGCAGTCACATCTAGAGTGGGGGGGGGGGGGGGGGAAAGAGAGGGGGAGAGAGAGGGTGTGCTGAGAGGGGGGTGAGGTGAGGGGAGGGGGAGAGCTGGGGAGCAGGGAGGGGGAGGGAGGGTGGAGGGAAGGGGGTAGGGGTGTGTGGCGGGGAGGGGGGTTTAGGGGAGGGACAGTGGGGGAGGGGAGGAGGGGGAGAAAAAGAGGGTAGAGAGAGAGAGAGAGGGGGGGAGCAGGGAGGTTGGAGGGGTAGGGGGTGTGGAGGGGAGGGGGAGAGGGGGGAGGAGAGGGAGGGAGAGAGGAGAGAGGGGGGGAGAGAGGGGAGAGAGAGGGTGTGCTGAGAGGGGGGTGAGGTGAGGGGAGGGGGAGAGCTGGGGAGCAGGGAGGGGGAGGGAGGGTGGAGGGAAAGGGGTAGGGGTGTGTGGAGGGGAGTGGGGTTTAGGGGAGGGATGGTGGGGGAGGGGAGGAGGGGGAGAAAAGAGGGGAGAGAGAGAGAGGGGGGGAGAGGAGGGGGGGGGAGAGGAGAGGGGGAGAGAGGAGAGGGGGAGAGAGGAGGGGGGGAGAGGAGAGGAGAGGAGGGGGAGAGAGGAGAGGGGGAGAGGAGGGGGGGAGAGGAGAGGAGAGGAGGGGGAGAGAGGAGAGGGGGAGAGGAGAGGGGGGGAGAGGAGGGGGGGGAGAGGAGAGGGGGGAGTGGATAGGGGGGGAGGAGGGGGAGAGGAGAGGGGGAGAGGAGAGGGGGGAGGAGAGGGGGGGGTGGAGAGGGGGGGGAGGAGAGGGGGGGGAGAGGAGATGGGGGGGAGAGGAGAGGGGGGAAGAGGAGAAGGGGTGAGAGGGGAGGGGGGAGAGGAGAGGCGGGCAGACGATAGGGGAGATGAGAGGGGGAGAGGAGAGGAGAGGGGGGAGAGGAGAGGGGGGTAGAGAAGAGGGGGAGGGGAGAGGGGGAGAGAGGAGGGGGGGGGGGAGATGAGGGGGGGATGGGAGAGGAGAGGGGGGAGAGGAGAGGGGGGGAGAGGAGAGGGGGGGAGAGGAGATGGGGGGGAGAGAGGAAAGGGGGGGGGGGAGAGGAGAGTGGGGGGTGGGGAGAGAGAGGAGGGGAGAGAGAGAGGGAAAGGGAGAGAGACAGGAGGGGAGAGAGAGAGAAAGAGAGAGGGATAGGGAGAGAGAGAGGTGGGGAGAGAGAGGAGGGGGGAGAGAGAGAGAGAGTGCCTTTTTACTTCAACCCAAACCCCCCAAACAACCATTTGCAGGCAGTGCTTTTTTACTTCAAACTAACCATATTTTCATTTTCAAACCACATTAAGGTTCTTACTCGTGTAGACATTTGTTTAGTGTCATTCAGAGCTCAGAGTGCCCTCCAGCTTGCAGAGACTGATTGAGGCACACCACTTCCTGGTTTTATAGTCCCTCCCCCTCCCTCCAGCAGGGGCAGCAGAGAGAATGGTGAATTAAAAAAAAACATTAATTTCTCTCTGATTTTTCATCGATGGGAAAAATACTCTGGTCCAGGAAGGCAGACGTGGGCTCTGATCGAGGTGACCAAAAATGGCGGCCGTAGGTGGCGCCGTTCTCTCGGAAATCGCAGCACAGTGGGCCAAAAGCGGTCAAGATCAGACTTTTAGTAATATAGATTATTGCACTATTATTATTTTTTGTGTGTGTAAGTCTGAGTGTGTATATATATTGTAGGAGCCATTTATGTTTAGGCTAGATACTGTTGGCATATTATATTATTTTGTCTAGATATTTCTAGCGGTATTATTTTGAATACTTGGGGCAGTCATTTGATGATAGAGGGGTGTAACATATGGGCTTAGGGGACAGGGAGTGACAGACCAGGCATAGGAGGTGGAGAGTACACTGTTCTCACCAGATGGGAGAACAGAAAGTTACAGCTTGTATGAGAATAAGGAGAACCTGGTATGTTCATCTCTTTGTTTGTACAGCTACTTCAATAAAGAATCAATTAAACTGGAAATAACAACTGGAAGATCTGTTCTTTTTAATCTGTGTAAGATCACTCCTAACTACCTGTGTAGTAATGGCAACGGAAAGTTGGACATTGGAAAAGAGAGAAATTGCCATTATATTTAAGTGAGAACTTGCTCTATGAGTGAAACTGGAGCTTGTGAATCATTCAAACGGAACAAAGGATTGTTTTATTTCACAAGCCTGATGTCGTCACTCCCGATCAATTGGTGGAGGTCGCCACTTGCGCGTTCTGACTAACGAAGATTGAAGACTTCGAAAGCCAACAAGCAGAGAGAGAGTGAGTACATACAGCATTAAGCTTTATTGGAGAAGCTATATATGATAAGCTGTATTGGAAAATGGCTGCGAAAAATGGAGAATTTTGAAGTGACCTTGAGGATCTGAGCAATATCAGTTGTTTTGAAGTACCAGCCGCAGGCGTACGGCTTTACGTCAACACATCTCAAAGGGATAGTGAGCCAATATGTCTGAAGCTCAGTCACAAGAGGGTGAAGTTAGACAGGATTCTGGGAAGGAAAGAAGAATCATTAAGCACACCGACAAAGGCTGGGATTTGTTTATGGAAAAGTGTCAAAAGTCAAAAAACTCGATATGTAAAAAAAATAACAAGTTAGTTGAAAAGCTGAAGGAGCTCATGAAATCAGATGAAAATGTGAATGGTACAATCTAACCTGGTTCAATTAATCAAGTTCTGTAATGAAGTCAGAGAAAAGCAAGAGTCGTTGATGAAAGTACCACTGCCTAAAAATGAGCTTGAAAGGCAAAATCAAACAAAGAATGGAAACTTTTAATGGTTTTATACAAGATGTAGAGAGGTGGTTATCTGAAGTTGGACAGCAAACTACACACTCCATAGCTGAATGTGTCATACAACAGAGTGTGCAGGACTACTGTTCACTCCTTGTGCAGGGGCGTTGAGTAATTCCAGTATTGCCAAGTAAACATCAGTCTTGGAGTGATTAGTTTTCTTCAGCACTCGCTTAGCTGCCTTGACTGCCGATTCCACCTTACCGTTATAGCATGGCTATATCTTGGAGAAATTGTGTAGTAGTCAAATGCCCATTTCCGGGTAAATTTGGCGAACTCCTCTGATGAGAACTGTGTCCCGTTATCGCTTACCACAGTGCTGGGAATTCCGTATCTTGCAAAGTGGCTCTTGAGTTTCACAATGATTGTCCTGCTGTTCAGGTCAACCTCCCAGAAATTAGATACATGGTCCACTGTGATTAAATATGCTTTCCCTCAAGCTCAAACATATCGGTTCCAACTTTCTTCCATGGTTGATCTGGGAGGTCATGGGGCATCAGTTTCTTTCTGTTGTTCATACGTCCTGCAGGCTTCACAGTTTGATATGGACTGTTTCACATCAGAGTTCATTCCGGGCCAGAAAATGCATTCTCTAGCACGTCTGAGGGTTCCTTCCACTCCCAGGTGAGAGGTGTGGAGTGTCACCTTCATATCTCTACGTAGAGTGACAGGGATTACAACTTTCTCTCCTCTGAATACTAGGCCGTCTTGTACACTCAACTCATCTCTGATGTTGAAGTACGGTTGTGCTGCCTCTGGAACTTCTGCCTTGTGATCTGGCCATCCATTTTGGATTACTCTCTTAACTGTTTGTAGTGTTTCGTCTTCCCTGGTGTGGGCTTGGATGCGTTTGACCTTGTCCTCTCCCATGCTCAAGGACTCAACTACGTTGACATCTGTGAATCTGGTTGATCCTGTGGTGTCAAGGAGGTATTTTAATGTGGATAAATGTGAGGTTATCCACTTTGGTATCAAAAACAGGAAGGCAGGTTACTATCTAAATGGCGTCAAGTTGGGAAAAGGGTAAGTACAACCGGATCTGGGGGTCCTTGTTCATCAGTCTATGAAAGTAAGCATGCAGGTACAGCAGGCAGTGAAGAAAGCAAATGGCATGTTGGCCTTTATAACAAAAGGAGTCGAGTATAGGAGCAAAGAGGTCCTTCTGCAGTTGTACAGAGCCCTAGTGAGAGCACACCTGGAGTATTGTGTGCCGTTTTGGTCCCCTAATTTGAGGAAGGACATTTTTGCTATTGAGGGAGTGCAGCGTAGGTTTACAAGGTTAATTCCTGGAATGGCGGGACTGTCATATGCTGAGAGAATGGAGCGGCTGGGCTTGTACACTCCGGAGTTTAGAAGGAAGAGAGGGTATCTTATTGAAACATAAGATTGTTAAGGGTTTGGACACGCTAGAGGCAGGAAACATGTTCCCGAAGTTGGGGGAGTCCAGAACCAGGGGGGGGGGGGGGGGGGGGGGGGCACAGTTTAAGAATAAGCCATTTAGAATGGAGACGAGGAAACATTTTTTCTCACAGAGAGTTGTGAGTCTGTGGAATTCTCTGCCTCAGAGGGCGGTGGAGGCAGGTTCTCTGGAAGCTTTCAAGAGAGAGCTAGATAGGGCTCTTAAAGATAGCGGAGTCAGGGGATATGGGGAGAAGGCAGGAACGGGGTACTGATTGGGGATGATCAGCCATGATCACATTGAATAGCGGTGCTGGCTCGAAGGGCCGAATGGCCTACTCCTGCACCTATTGTCTATTGTATGCTCGAAGGAGCATATCTGCTAGATGCATGTCTTTTCCCTTTACCCACGTGAACTCAATGTCATAGTGTAGCATCCTCATCATCATGCCCTGGAGACGTCTTGGTGCTGTATGCAGAGGCTTTTTGACTATGACTTCCAATGGCTTGTGATCACTCTCAACGATCACTCTCTGGCCATAGGTGTACTGATGGAAGAGCTCGAGGGCCCACACTATTGCTAGTGCCTCCTTTTCAATCTGAGCATATCTCTGCTCGGTTGGAGTTAATGCTCGACTCACATAGGACAGTGCTTGTCCTTTCTGCATAAGTGTTGCACCTAGACCTGCTTTGCTTGCATCACATTGTATGGTCAGCTGTTCGTCTGGTGTGTAGTACGCCAGGATAGGTGCCGTTGTCAACAGCTCCTTGATCTTTGACATTGCCATGCCATGTTCTGATGACCATTCCCACTCTGCTTCTTTGTGGGTCTATCTCCTCAAAGGCTCGAATGTGTCCGACAACCTTGGCAGGAATCTTGCCAAGTAGTTTACACTGCCTTGTAATCTTTGGATTTCTGTTGGATTGGTAGGGTTGGGCATCTCTAGGATAGCTTGGATCTGCTCCAGATCCGGTTTCAAGTTCAAGTTCAAGTTCAAGTGAGTTTATTGTCATGTGTCCCTGTATAGGACAATGAAATTCTTGCTTTGCTTAAGCACACAGAAAAATAGTAGGCATTTACTACAAAACAGATAAATGTGTCCATATACCATGATATAAATATATACACACATGAATAAATAAACTGGTAAAGTGCAAATAACCGAAAGTGGTTATTAATAATCAAGAGTTTTGTCCGAGCCAGGTTTAATAGCCTGATGGCTGTGGGGAAATAGCTATTCCTGAACCTGGTTGTTGCAGTCTTCAGGCTCCTGTACCTTCTACCTGAAGGTAGCAGGGAGATGAGTGTGTGGCCAGGATGGTGTGGGTCTTTGATGATACTGCCAGCCTTTTTGAGGCAGCGACTGCGATAAATCCCCTCGATGGAAGGAAGGTCAGAGCCGATGATGGACTGGGCAGTGTTTACTACTTTTTGTAGTCTTTTCCTCTCCAGGGCGCTCAAATTGCCGAACCAAGCCACGATGCAACCAGGCCACAGGCCACAATCTGTAATTATATGTCCTAGAAATGTGATACACGTAGTTTTCACTACCGACTTCTTCTGGTTCAGCTTGATGCCTCTGCATCGCTGAAGAATATCTTGCAGTCTTGCATCGTGATTTCTTTTGCATCTTCTCTGGTGTCCCCTACTCCGAATAGGATGATGTCATCTGCAACACATTCCGCTCCTTTTAATCCTTCTTCTCGAAGATCTCTGCACTTACTTTCAGTCCAAATGGCAACCTCTTCCAGCGATATCTCCCAAAAGGGGTGTTTATGGTTGTTAGGAAACTGCTCTCCCCTTCTAGGTTGCAGTGAGGATATCCTGACTTCAGATCGAATTTGGAGAAAATGTTCACCTTGGACAGCTCAGGGAGTACATCCTCCATGACTGTTAGTCTGTGGATCTCCCTTTTCAGGACTTTGTTGAGGGGTCTGGGATCTATGCAGAACCTCAACTCTGTGCTATCCTTTTTCTCTGTAACGACCAGCCTGCTACACCATTCAGTTCAGGTAACAGCGGCAAGAATGCAGGTCATCGGCGGAGTCCCTTGGCTGTAAGATTCTTCTTCTTCTGAACCTTCTTCTGTCGTTTGCAGAGTATCCAATACTTTCTCGAGCTGAAGAGTGATCGTGTTTTTCTCTGGCGCCCTTGAACGATTATCTCTGCTCATTTAAACTCCCGATTTCACCATTAATCTCCCCGATTTTCACGTCATCTTCTGATGATATCACCCTTACACAACACCAGGCGACTCCGGTGAGTTTTTTTTAAATCGGTGCTGACTTTAAAACGGCTTTTTACAATTTTTTACGGGGGAGAAGCTCAATGCCGCGCCTTAATACTCCATGACGCCACCTTCCAGTCTTAGGTATGAAACAATACCGTGGCCACTTTCGCTTGCGTCAGGAAAGTGATGCAGCTGCGCATATCTGATTTGACCAAAGTTTGCCGGCTTCATGCACCAGTCCACTTTAAATTCCCACATCTTGTTGAGATCTGCTAATCATCCTGTCCTTCGCTGAGAGAAGGTTTGGGGTATGTTCTCATCCCATCCGAGTCTTTCTTTACAGAGCTCCTGCATAATCAGCTTGGCTGGCAGGGTAAATGGTGCTAGAAATCCTAAAGAGTCATATATATAGCAATGTTACAAAATTTTGAGATTTAAAAAATCAAGTTTGTAATTTAACCCATCAGATAAAGCATAAAAACAAGTTTAATTTGACACCTAATTCACTTTCATATCTCATGTATTTAAAAAGTTATGGCCATTTTCATACTCGGAAATTAGCATCTTGTTCCCTATTGATTTTCTATGGACATAACAAAAAAGCTGTGATCGTGGACAGACAAAAGCCCATAACTTTCTTAAAAATTAAGAGAATTGAATGAAATTTTCAGTTATCATAGATTGAACCATTCTGAAACAAATATAAAATACTTACTTGGATGACCTGAAATTAAAGCATATAATTCGTTAGTTACCCAAGTGTAGCTAATTTCAAACTTCAATTACTAGATCTAAACATCTATCCATTTCTTAATAAATGATTAACATTTTTTTAAATAGCCTAAGTGTGCAAATAATATTCATAAATAATTCACAATAAAACATGATTTTAAAATCTCATTTACATTAACTTATAGGCCAAATGGAAGGAATTTAGTGTTCAATTGCTGTAAATTAAAGTCCATTTTAAATCAGCTTTCTAGTGGGATCCTGTGAACGCGCTGGTTTAGAACGTTCACATTGCGGTAGATTTGTGCCCCCAAATGCCCAGAGAAATACTGCGGGATATAATGGGCCCAAAATGAGCTACTCGCAATATTAAACTTTGTATAAAGGGATCTTAAGAAGCCCTTTTTAATGTAAAAATAAGCTACATACCTTCTGTGGTTTGCTCTATGGGACCCTGACGGCTGTCGGTGGTCGCGGGTTTAGAGATTGATTTTTAAACTACTATAACTATTATCCAAGGCCTTTAAAACTAATAATAGCTTTTGCGACGGGGTCTTCCAGCGATTTTTCGTTAATAATTAACTAGGCTGAACATCTTCGATTTGAACAGCCTAGAGAAAATCGCATTTTAAACCCGCCCCCCTCTAAACGGCGCCAAAATCGCGCACACCCGCAGCGACAGATTTTCAGTGACGCTTCAGGTAGGCTTTGCAACATACCTAATATATAGAGCCAACCACAGACAAGATATCACGTCTTGTGTATGGGTGTTCCTGTGCCGCAATAAGCGAATTAGATATATTGACTGCGCATACCCAGGTCATAGGTAACAAGCGATAAAAACTATCGGCAGCCGTGCCGCGGCATGGACATAGACATGCGCCTCATCTACAGCCAGGATCGATCCCGGGTCTCCGGCGCCACAATCGCTGCCAAACGACCACTGGACCATCCCCGTCACAAACGAGCATACCAAATTTATTAAATTTAATAGAGGAATTTGGGTCTTTTTCTGGATATAGAATAAACTGGAATAAAAGTGAAATCATGACATTAAAACCTCAAGAACCTACACACTCATTGAAGTTCCCCTTTAAAATCGCAACAGAAAATTTTAAATATTTGGGTATTCAGATTACTAGAAAATATAAAGCATTATTCAACGCTAATTTCATACCTTTATTAAATAAACTTAATACGCTGATTACATTTTGGAAAACACTTCCCTTATCATTATTAGGTAGAATAAATGCAATAAAAATGATCTTCCTACCACAATTATCATACATATTTCAGTCTATACCGGTATATATACCAAAATATTTAAAAAAAAAATTTGACTCTAATATTACTAATTATATTTGGGACTATAGATCACATAGAATCACAAAAAAACACTTATGTAAACCAAAAGAGGTCGGGGGACTTTCACTCCCGAATTTTATGTATTATTACTGGGCAGTGCATATTAAGAATATGATTTATTGGTTGGATAGTTCTACCCAACAGACAGAATGGATAAAAATGGAGAAGGAGGATTGCCATCCTTGTAATATAGGAACGATCCTCTTCTCCCCCAAAAAACTGAATAACACAATATATAAGAAGAACCCAATTATATATGGTACAATAAGAATTTGGAAACAAATAAAATTATCTTTAAAATTAAGAAATCTATCATTGTTAATGCCAATAGCGAATAACCCTTTATTTAAACCATCTCTTATTGATAAGACATATAACCAATGGGAAAGTCTCGGAATTAGAAGGATCGGGGATATGTACGAAATGGGAAACCTACTATCATTCCAACAATTACAATTAAAATTTAAATTGAAAAACAACCAATATTTTAAATATCTTCAGATTTGCGATTTCATGAAAAAATATATACAAGGATATCAAAAAATAACCTCTGAAGTATTGGAAGAAGCAATGAATATTGAAGCTGACTCACAAAAATTAATATCATATTTATACAATAGTATTCTAAATATAGACCTACCATCGACAGAGGTACTTAGAGAAGAGTGGGAACGGGAACTAATGATAAAAATCACGAAGGTTACATGAGAACAGTGTTGTACTTCCGGTGGCGCTGGTGCCAGCAGCCTCCACCTACAGCCTGGTATCTTTTTGTTTTTTTGTTTATTTAGTTATGTAAAAGTGTTTTTTTTTGGTGTTTATTTTGTGTTTTGATGTGGGGAATAGTATTCTAAATATAGACCTACCATCGACAGAGGTACTTAGAGAAGAGTGGGAACGGGAACTAATGATAAAAATCACGAAGGTTACATGGGAACAGTGTTGTACTTCCGGTGGCGCTGGTGCCAGCAGCCTCCACCTACAGCCCGGTATCTTTTTGTTTTTTTGTTTATTTAGTTATGTAAAAGTGTGTTTTTTTGTGTTTTTTTTGTGTTTTGATGTGGGGGAAGAGGGCACGGTGCGGGGGATACCGTCCTTCAGCCGCTTCCTGGTGAAGACGCAACTATTATTCGAGTCGCGTCCTCGCCCCCCCCCCCCAGCGGCCTACCTAGTGGATTGGCGTGGCCTTTCCTGCCGGGATCGACCAGAGCTCCAGCAGCGGCGGGACAGCGCTGATACATCGCGGGGCTGGCGATGCCTTACCGGGGATCGCCGTCTGGAGCCCGGAGTGCTGGACCTGCTGCACCGACATCATGGTGCTGCGGTTTGCGGAGCTCCCAACGCGGGCGGCGCTGATGGACAGCGCGGGGTCCTGCGACTCTGCCCGGCTCGGCCTGCGGACTCGGGAGCTGCGGACACGGGAGCTGCGGACTCGGGAGCTCGGGAGCTGCGGACTCGGGAGCTGCGGACTCAGGAGCTCGGGAGCTGCGGACTCGGGAGCTGCGGACTCGGGGGCTGCGGACTCCGGCTGCGGGAGGCGGCTGATCAGGAGGTCCGGGCCGCTGAGGAGGAGGATGTTCACCGTCGGGGTTCGGCGTCGGCGTTTCACCAGCCCGGCGTGAGGGCCTGAACATCGGGCCACCCGGGGCGGCGACTGCGGGTGCTAGGAAGGCCTCGACCACGAGTGAACATCTTGGAAGAACGGAGGGGAGGCTGGCTGGACTATGGTGCCTTCCTCACCTTGGTGCCATTGTGTTATGTTGTGTCGTGGACTTTCTGTGTTTGTGCTTTTTTTTAAATTCTATTTTATTTTTAATATGTTTTATTATTTATTATTATTTATTTATTTTTATTTTTATGATACTGCCTGTAAGGGAAATTCATTTCGTTGTCTCTAACTGAGACAATGACAATAAATTTGAATACAATACAATACAATACAATGGGAAAAATACTTGATATATATTCACAAATGTTCAATTAATGTAAGACATAATCTAATTTAATTTAAAATTGTACATAGATTATATTATTCAAAAACAAGATTGAACAAATTTTATCCAAATATATCCGCCATTTGTGATAAATGTCTAGCCCAAAATGCAACTATAACACACTCCTTAGTTTCCTGCATAAAACTTCATAGATTTTGGAATGATATTTTTGAAATATTTACAAAATTATTCAAGACAAGCTAATACTGAAATGATTATATTTGGCGTAATGGAAGATGGGAATAAATTGAACACATCCCAAAATCTATTCTTTAACTATGGTTTAATAATAGCAAAAAAATTAATACTTAAATTTTGGAAGGGTACATCAATACCAACGCTTAAAATGTGGATTGCAAGTATGTTGGACACCGCTCATCTTGAGGAAATGCGATTCCTCCTAATGGATAAATCAGACCAATTCATAACGAGTTGGTCTCCATTCGTCGTTTTTTTGGAATCATATGGTGCAACACAATTGTAAAAAATAACTGTTTCAGGACTGGACGAAGGTTGGTCAAGATTATAAATAATGATCTCCTTTATTTTATTTATTTATTTATTTATTCTATTTTCTCATTCTCAACTTTCTTCATTTACTCGTTTTCTTTCTTCACACACTATATATCTCACATCTTTCTATCCTTTACTATCTAACTTCTTTTTCTTATTCTAATCTTTTTTCAATGTAACAAAAAAAAAAGAAGTTGTACATAAAATGTATTATGAAAATATATATTAGGCACTTTGGTGCCATATGATTGTACTTACTTCTAATAAAATAAAAAAAATTAAAAAAGACTGGAAGATGATAATAAAGAAGTGCATGTTGCATTCATAATGGGAAAATCCAGAGTGGCACCATTAAAACAAATGACGATTCCCAGAATGGAGCTGACAGCTGTAGTCCTAGCTGGCAGAGTGGACATAATGCTGCCAAGGAATTACAGCTTCAACTGGACAAATCCATCTTCTGGACTGATAGCACAACAGTGCTTAAGTACATCAACAACAAAACCAAACGCTTTCAAACATTTGTAGCAAATATGATCTCTTTTGTAAGGGATGCTACTGATGTATCACAATGGGGATATGTTCGCACAAGGGACAATCCTGCAGAGGACTAACAGAAGACTGCTTCTTAAGCTATGAGAGATGGATCAATGGACTAGTGTCTCTGTAAGCCAGACAGAGAATGGCCAAAGCTTAATTTGGAATCTGCAATCTTTGCTACTGATCCAGAAATCAAGCAAGACATCACAATGAAGGTCATTGTCAAGGATCCATTGAACCCAACAAACTGATCATCGATTTCTCATCATGGAGGAATCTGAAGACTGCGGTAGCTTGGCTTCTTAAAGTAAGGACAACACTCAATGCAGTTGACTCAAAAAAGAAAGGAGGTTGAGACTGCTATGAGTAGCTTTGAAGAAGATCCTGGCAAACTAAAGGAAAAGGTTGATAAGTAGATGCAAGTCTTTAAAGCAACATTCGGCGGACAGTGTTTATGTCCTGAAGATCTTCTCCAAGCAGAAAGTGCAGTCATCTCTTTCAGTCAAAGTCAAAGATTTAAAGAAGAGCTATCAGTATTAGAAGCTGGTAAACATGTAGCAATGTTACAAAACTTACCTTCAGCGGTGCTGCAGTTCTGCCACTGGCCGTGTGCGCGACTTTGGCGCCTTTGATGGGGGGGGGGGCGGGATTAAAATGCCGTTTTCTACTGCCTGTCGGAGGCGGATTTCCTCGGGCTGCTAGCTGCTGAAGAATAATCAATCGGACGTCCGTTCCCGATTTTTAAAAATATAAATCGCGAGACAATTTAATAATTAGATGAAAATAAAAGCGACTTCTAATGCCCTCAACGCCTACAACGTGCTGGATCGCAAGAACGGGACAAAACAAAGGGTAAGTCGTCTATTTTACATATAATCTTGCTTCTTGGGAAGGCTTTAATCTAATTTTACGTTGCGAAAATGTGTTTTTTCTGCCGATATGGGCTTCAAATTCACCACAAATGCAACGTTCCAATCGATCGCGTTCCAGAAAAACCCACTCGCAAGATGATTTAAATGCTCTTTTTTTTGGACAATCATGTCATAAGATTATCTAAATCGTCTATATTTTGTGTTATTGTCTATCCATAGTCAATATTTTTATACTAAATATCAGTTTTAGTCCCATGTATTGTGCAAAAAAATAATAATTTTAATTATATTGAGTGGATGTTTCTAGATGAATTTATGGGAATTAAACATTAAGTTCCTTCCATCTGGCATATAAATTCATGACAGTGAGATTTAAAAATCATGTTATATTGTGAATTCTTGTGTGAATGGGATTAGTTTGTTATTTGGATACTTAGGCTATTTAAAAAATATATCATTTTCTTAAGAAATGGAATCTACAGGACATTCTTAATGGGAAAGTAGTGGGCAGAAAGGCATGTCATGCGTGGTTTAAAGAGCAAAAACTTGTAGTTTACAATGTCAACATTGAAAAGTTGAGGAAAAACAAGGTGTACAAAGTTGCTTATTGGTTACAATCTGAGGAGTATGATGATGCTACTGATTATGATATGCCAATGTACCAGCTAGCAACTGATCTTCTCCATAAAGATGGTCTATTGCTAGAAATTGTAATTTATTTACCTAGCTGTTACAGACTTACAGCATATAATACAATAATATTAAAGTTCTGATCTTGAGAATATCACATTTTTGAATTTTCAAGGCAGTCTGGGTGTTTATTACTATTTCCATCACAAAGGTCAATTTTGTAATTAACTGCTAGGTGATTAACTAATCATATGCTTTAATTTAAGGTCATCCAAGTAAGATGTTTTATATTTGTTTCAGAATGCTTCAATCTATAATAACTGAAAATGTCATTCAGTTCTCTTAATTTTTAAGAAAGTTAATGGGCTTTTGACTGTCCTCGATCACAGCTTTTGTGTTAAGTCAATGGAAAAGCAATAGGGAACAAGAATTTCCGAGTATGAAAATGGCCATAACTTTTTTAATACTGAAGATATGAAAGTGAATTAGATGTCAAATCAAACTTATTTTTATGCTTTATCTGATGGGATAAATTGCCGACTTGATTTTTTAAATCTCAAAATTTTGTAACATTGCTAAAACATGGTGTCAAAAGAAGCAGTCATTTGTACAAGCTAGATCCGGTGCTGGGCAAAGGACTTCCGAGTGTAGGTGGTCGCCTGAATTGACTAGAGATGCCTGAGGAGGCCAAACATCCTATTATTCTATCGAAGGACCTTAACATATCAACCATGATTGAATGGCAGAGTAGACTTGATGGACCGAGTGGCCTGATTCTACTAATAGACCTTATAATAATAATAATAATACATTTTATTTATGGGCGCCTTTCAAGAGTCTCAAGGACACCTTACAAAAATTTAGCAGGTAGAGGAAAAACATGTAAGGGGAATGAAATAAATAGTAGAGACATGACTAGTACACAAAGTAAAGACAGAATTCAATACAAAACACAATATGAGGCAATAGGGTGATTTCACGAAAGGTCACTGGAGCGTAAATCCCCACTCACGTGACCGAAAATTTTAACTGGGGGACAAGCGTCACTTCCGGTACATGCCATTATTAACAAAGTCAATAATGCCACTTTTGATGAAATGCAGCGAGCAAACGCGATAATTCCCGATATTTTGGATCTTTAAATCTCCACGAAAAATGTCGGCAATCAACTTCCGCCGTTTTTACACCTTCAGCTCCCTCTTGTATTTACCTTAGTTTCTATCTTTTTTTTGGACTGCAAATTTAGGTAGCTGTTCCTCACGGTCACCCCGACTGGCTCACTTAATTGCAGCTCAAAAACGGGCCGTTTTCGATGTTTTTAACGGGTGTGAAAGTACGTGTTTTCCCATCCACTAACATGTACCGGAAGTGACGCTTGTCCCCCAGTTAAAATGTTCGGTCACGTGAGTGGGGATTTACGCTCCAGTGACCTTTCGTGAAATCACCCTATTAATGCACAGATGAAAAGGGAGGGGGACGTGGGGCTAAGGATAGGCAGAGGTGAAGAGATGGGTCTTGAGGCGGGACTGGAAGATGGTGAGGGACACGGAATTGCGGATCAGTTGGGGGAGGGAGTTCCAGAGCCTGGGAGCTGCCCTGGAGAAGGCTCTGTCCCCAAAACTGCTGAGGTTGGACTTGTGGATGGAGAGGAGACCGGCTGATGTGGATCTGAGGGACCGTGAGGGTTGGTAGGGGGAGAGGAGGTCAGTGAGATATGGGGGGGCCAGATGGTGGAGGGCTTTGTAGGTGAGGATCAGGATTTTGTAGTTGATCCGGTGGGAGATGGGAAGCCAGTGAAGTTGTTTGAGGACTGGAGTGATGTGATGCCAGGATTTGGTGTGGGTGATGAGTCGGGCGGCTGCGTTCTGCACCAGTTGGAGTCGGTAGATGTAGGTGGAGCTGATGCCAAGGAGAAGTGAGTTGCAGTAGTCCAGTCGGGAGGAGATGAAGGCATGGATGAGTCTTTCAGCAGCGGGAGGTGTGAGAGAGGGTCTGAGTTTGGCGATGTTGCGGAGATGAAAGAAGGAAGTTTTAATGACATGGCGGATGTGAGGCTCAAGGGAGAGGGTGGAATCAAAGATCTCGCCAAGGTTGCGGGCCTGGGGAGATGGGGAGACAGTGGTGCCGTCGATGGTGAGAGTGGGGTTATTGATTTTGCTGAGTGTGGCTTTGGAGCTTATGAGGAGGAATTCTGTCTTATCGCTGTTGAGTTTGAGGAAATTATGTTGCATCCATGAAACTTATGAAAACTTATCTTCAGCAACTTCAGGTTGATGCTCCGTCTGTCCGTCCCCAACACTGCTGCTGCTCCTCGCCTGGGAATTGTCTCCGCATCAGTGACATCACAGGGCCTGATGATGCCACACAACCCTGCCCCCCTCCACCCCCCCCCCCTGGTGTTGCCACACAACCCTGCCCCCCTCCACCCCCCCCCCCCCCCCCCCCCGCCTGGTGACGCCTCACAACCCCGCCCCTCCTGCCGTGTCTGGTGACGCCACACAACCCCTGCCCCTCCCCCCGTCTGGTGACGCTACACAACCCCCGCCCCTTCCCCTCACGTCCCCGTCCCCCGTTTCCACGGCAACCGCTCGATCACTCGGCCGGCCACTGGCTGCGGAGAGGTGGCAGGAGGGAGCAATCGAGCGCCGGCCCTTGACAACCGGAACTGGAGGCGGTGCCGCTGAGAGGAAGAGAGGGAGGGAGAGAGATCAGGATCAGGGTTTCCTTCAACCGCCGCCCGTGCTCTCTTCCCATCGCAGCGGCAAACATGGCCTCTATGGCTGGGGGCACGAAGGCGCCGGCGGCTGGTGCTGGGGCGGGCTCCGGCTCCGGCTCCGGCCCCGGTCCCGGCCCCTCCATGTTCCGCTGGCTGGAAGTGTTGGAGAAGGAGTTCGACAAGGCCTTCGTGGACGTGGACCTGCTGCTGGGCGAGATCGACCCCGATCAGTCCGAGATCACGTATGAGGGCCGCCAGAAGATGACGGCGCTCAGCTCTTGCTTCGCTCAGCTGTGCCACAAGGCGCAGACCGTCTTCCAGATCAACCACAAATTGGAGGTGAGGGCAGTGTTTTAATGCGGCGGTGTCAACACTGCATCCCCGATTGGGGGCCAAGGATAATGTATTCCTATCTAAATGAAGACAGTACACAACAGCATCCCGAACTGAGGGCGAGCAAGTGTATTTCCATCTGGATGGGGTTGTGTACTTAATGCATCTGTGACTACAGACCTTGCAGATGATTGTCAGTGTAATAATATGACAATATACTCTGTGCATCCCGACTTAGGGTGAAGGCCAAAATATCAATATCTCAGTGTAGTCCCTGCCCCAATTCTTTGTTACCCGGTGTAGGGTGATGTTTAATACTGTTTATATGTACGCGAGGGCAGATAAGAGAAACAGTGCCCTCCATAATGTTTGGGACAAAGACCCATCATTTATTTATTTGCCTCTGTACTCCACAATTTGAGATTTGTAATAGAAAAAATCACATGTGGTTAAAATGCACATTGTCAGGTTTGAATAAAGGCCATTTTTATACATTTTGGTTTCACCATGTAGAAATTACAGCAGTGTTTATACATAGCCCCCCCCCCCCCCCCCCCATTTCAGGGCACCATAAAATAATGTTTGGAACATAGCAATGTCATGTAAATGAAAGTAGTCATGTTAATATTTTGTTGCATATCCTTTGCATGCAATAACTGCTTGAAGTCTGCGATTCATGGACATCACCAGTTGCTGGGTGGCTTCTCTGGTGATGCTCTGCCAGGCTGTATTGCAGCCATCTATAGCTTATGCTTGTTTTGAGGGCTAGTCTCCTTCAGTTTCCTCTTCAGCATATAAAAGGCATGTTCAATTGGGTTCAGATCGGGTGATTGACTTGGCCACTCAAGAATTGACAATTTTTTAGCTTTGAAAAACTCCTTTGTTACTTTAGCAGTATGGTTGGGATCATTGTCTTGCTGTAGAATGAACCGCCGGCCAATGAGTTTTGAGATATTCGTTTGAACTTGAGCAGATAGGATGTGTCTATACACTTCAGAATTCATTATGCTACTACCATCAGCAGTTGTATCACCAATGAAGATACTGTGAGCCAGTACCTTCAGCAGCCATGCATTCCCAGGCCATTAACACCCCACTATCGTGTTTCGCAGATTTGAATCTTGGGCAGTTTCTTCCCTCCTCCATTTGCTCTTACCATCAGTCTGATATGTTAATCTTTGTCTCCTCAGTCCACAAGACCTTTTTCCAGAACTCTGTTTGCTCTTTTAAGTACTTCTTGGCAAACTGTAACCAGGCCATCCTATTTTTGCAGCTAACCAGTGGTTTGCATCTTGCAGTGTAGCCTCTGTATTTCTGTTCATGAAGTCTTCTGCAGACAGTGACCATTGACAAATCCATACCTGACTCCTGAAGAGTTTTTCTTATCTGTCAGATAGGTGTTTGGGAATTTTTCTTTATTATAGAGAGAATTCTTCTGTCATCAGCTGTAGAGGTCTTCCTTGGCCTGCCAGTCCCTTTGTGATTAGTAAGCTCACCAGTGCTCTCTTCTTAACGATGTTTCCAACAGTTGATTTTGATAAGCCTAAGGTTTGGCTGATGTCTCTAACAGTTTTATTCTTGTTTCTCAGTCGCACAATCGCACAATTTGACTTTCATTGGCACAACTTTGTGCTTCATGCTGATAAACAGCAATAAAAGTTTCCAAAGGTGATGGAAAGACTGGAGGAAAGACTAGATGCTGAGAGTTCTCTTATACCTGCATTAAGGAGGCAATTAAACACACCCGAGCAATTACAAACACTCTTGAAGTCATGTGTTCTTAACATTATTGTGCCCTGAAATGGTGGGACTATATCTAAACACTGCTATAATTTCTACATGGTGAAACCAAAACATATAAAAATGGCCTTTATTAAAATCTGACAATGTGCACTTTAACCACATGCGATTTTCTTTTCTATTACAAATCTCAAATTGTGGAGTACAGAATAAATAAATAAATGATGGGTCTTTGTCCCAAACATTATGGAGGGCACTGTATAATTCTGATAAGAGTGTGTAAATTCAAAACTTGACTGAAGGTGTGCTGTGCCACGTCCAACTATAGAGCCTATGTATCAACTGTTAAAGGTCAAGAGAGTTTAATTGTCATATGTACTGACAACAGAACAATGAAATTCTTGCTGCGTCTTTATGTCCACTAATGCAATAACACCCAAAGAAATATAAAATAATCAATAATGTAATAAATTAATAATCAGTGATAAGAATGTTTAAATTTAAAGCTTGGGATTTCGAGGAAAAGAGTGGCTGAAATCTGGAACACACTCTTGAAGTGTGGTGGAGGCAGGCATGTAAGAAGTATTTTGAGGAGGATTGAGATTCCATGGTTTAAAATGCTACAGGCTATTTGCTGGAAATTGAGATTAGTATAAATAGGTACTTGATTAGCAGTAGAAACATGATGGGTCAAAGGGCCTGATTCTGCCCTGTATGAGCAGAATATTAGTATATTTTGCGTTAATAATGAAACAACACTATTCTACTGTGAAGGTAATGCACTGGAAGAATCTAGTCATGTTTCTACATGATGTAAAATGATAACTATTGCACTGTTGTTGGTGTGTCTGTTAGAACAGACATTGATGAGGAAAGCTGATCTGCAGCATTGGAATATATTTCCGTTGTCCAATTCCTCCACCACAGTGTCAATGCCACCATTGGAGAAATGATGTGATCAGTCCCACAATTGCCTGGCCACTTTACCAAACATCCTTTAGGTTTGATATCAATTGATGCTAGATCACCTATAGTGCTGAGAATGGTTCCTGATATTATCAATGGTTTACATGTGTTGCAGCAGAAAAGCTCTGGAAGTGTTGAACTGTGAATGCCATTGAAAATCTTCCTCCAATGGCACATGCAAAAAATTGTTCAATTTTCAGAAGCAATCTTATGTTTGCCTTAATGCAGATTAAATTAAACTAGAGTAATTGCAAATCAAAAGGAGAACTCTCCACTGGTGGGAGTTGAATCTAACACAAAAAAAAATTGTTTATGCCTGTTGGATGTGCCAACTTAACACCATGAGGAACAAAGTGGTTTGCTCGATGCCACTTCATCCACCACTCTAAGTATTCCAATGCTCCAAAATCGGCACACTGTGGTTGCAATATGTGTGAGAACGGATTGGGGACAGGATATCCTGCGGTAAGCCATTTACTTGCTGACACTTAAGATCCTTTCCACCACCTAAAAATCACAAGGTAAGAATGTGATCTAATATCCTCATATGCCTGCATGATTGCAACTTCAATATGCCCAGCACTTTCTAGGACAAGGCAGCCAAGTTGATTTGATCCCAGACATCCTCCTGAGCATTCATTCCCTACATGGTTACGCCATGGTTGGTGTACAAAATGCATTGTGGCTGCTTGGCTTGGTTACCCTGACAATACCTCTCACTCCAAGAAGGATAAGGAGACAGTGGCATATGGAAACACCACCACTTGCACGTTTTGCTCCAAGTTGCACACCACCCTATCTTGAAATGTATTGTTGTTCCCACATTGTTGCTGGGTCTAAATCCTGGGGCTCTTAACACTGGAATTGGTGAAGTACTTCAAGAGATTGCCTATAGTGGTTCAAGAAGGTGACTCGCCAACACCTTGCGAATCGTGTAGAAAAGGCGCACTTCCCTTCCATACAAACATCCTGCAGGATTAGGGTTAATCTTCAGAATTAATAGAAAAGTATTTAATCTACAGTGATCACACTCTGAAACCAAATGTGTAAGAAAGAACTGCAGATGCTGGAAAATTGAAGGTAGACAAAAATGCTGGAGAAACTCAGTGGGTGAGGCAGCATCTATGGAGAGAAGGAATAGGGTGACGTTTCGGGTCGAGAACTTCAGACTGATGTCGGGGGTGGGGGGTGGAGTTGTTATGGCCTCTGAGGATACGCAAATACTTGCATAGTCTATTCTGCAGCACGATTACTGAGGCTTGGCTGATATTGGTTTCAGAGTGTAGACAAAAATGCTGGAGAAATTCAGCGGGTGAGGCAGTATCTATGGCAGAAGGAATAGGCGACGTTTCGGGTCGAGACCCTTCTTCAGACTGGGTAGGGATAAGGGAAACGAGGTATAGTGATGTGGAGAGATAAAGAATAATGAATGAAAGATATGCAAAAAAGTAATGATGATAAAGGACACAGGCCATTGTAAGCTGTTTGCAGAGTGAAAATGACAAGCTAGTGCGACTTGGGTGGGGGAGGGATAGAGAGAGGGAATGCCGGGGCCTCCTGAAGTGAGATAAACCAATATTCATACCACTGGGCTGTTAGCTGCCCAAGCAAAAAATGAAATGCCGTTCCTCCAATTTGCATTTAGCCTCACTCTGACAATGGAGGAGACCAAGGGTGGAAATGTCAGTGTAGGAATGGGAAAGAGAATTAAACTGTCCAGCAACCGAGTCCACCTCTTGAAAAACCTGTCCATTAATTGAGATGGAGAATATTGCCAACATCTGTCAGTCACCAAGTCTTTTGGGGCCAGTGACCACAGTTCTATTAACTTAAAAAATATTATGGATTTGGTTTCTTTGCAGGCAAATTGATAGTGGAATGCTTTTGAAAGTGTGAAAGTGAGAGTTCAAAGTATACATGTTGCTGCTTAGTGTTTGGCAAGATAACGAGGAGTAAAAAACCCTGGATGACGTGTGAAATTGAGGATCTGGTCAGGAGAAAGAAGGAGGCATGGGGCAGGTACAGGAAGTGTATATCTAGAGAACTATAAAGGATTGAAGCGCTTAAAAAAGAAGGAAATCGGGAGGGCAAAAAGGAGGAATAAGATAACTCTGAAAGTTAGGATTAAGGAGAATTCGAAGAGATTTTATAAGGGAGCCACAGGAGCTGGGCAAGATCCTCAATGAATATTTCTCCTCTGCTTTTACTATGGAGAAGGACCTGAAGACGAGGGAACGGGAAGTTAATGGAGTGTAGACAAAAATGCTGGAAAAATTCAGCGGGTGAGGCAGTATCTATGGCAGAAGGAATAGGTGACGTTTCAGGTCGATGTCTTGTCGACAGTCTGTATTACAGTCGAGAAGGTGCAGGATGTCCTAAGATAGACACAAAATGCTGGAGTAACTCAGCGGGACAGATAGCATCTCTGGAGAGAAGGAATGGGTGACATTTTGTGTTGAGATCCTTCTTCGGACAGGATGTCCTAAGATGTATGATGTTTGATAAATCTCCTGAGCCTGATCAGATATATCCAAGGACACTCTGAGAGGCTAGGGAATAAATTGCAGGAGTCCTGGTGGAGATAAATTAATCTTTGTTAGAAACGGGTGGAGTACCAGAGAACTGGATGGTGGATATGCTGTGCCTCAATTCAAGAAGTGATGCAACAATATATCAGGGAACAATAGACCAGTAAGCCTAACATCTGTGGTAGAAAAGGTACTGGAGAGGATTCTGAGGGATAAGACATACATGCATTTAAAAAGACAAGAGTGGATTAGGGATGAATTTGTGCGTGGGAGAACTTGTCTCATGAATTTTGGAAGAGATCTTGGACAATTATATTCAGTTTGATCACCTTACTGTAGTAAAGATGCCATGAAGCTAGGAAGTGTGCTGAGAAGATTTACAAGGATATAGCCAGGACTCGAGGGCCTGAGTTATGGGGAAAGATTGGCAGACTAGAACTTTATTCCTTTGAGTGCCAAGGTTTAGGAGATCTTACAGAGGTGTATAAAATGAGGGGAACATGAGACTCCATCCATCCCATCAAGCAGTAATAATCTTACATGTAGGGGGATGTGAATTATTCTGGAACCTGAGATTATTTAAGCATAGAAATCTGATAAGTACCAGTAGAACCTGTTGATCAGGCCTATCAACCACTTGAATAGATTGCAAAAACATTTGATGATTGCTTTTAATACATAAACAACTAAGAACAGATATTTTAGGCTCTAGTCATTACCACTGAAAGTCATTGTAGGTGGATTAAAATGATTGACCAAGAGAGTGATGTGCAATGGGTGGCATTAAATAGGAGAAAGATTTAGCTGAAATAAAAGAGACTCCATTTTGTAGACTTGGAACTTGCAAGCAAAAGGTATTCAGTATATATTAATCTGAACTAGATCTGCATCTTCATGTGATGTGCTGTAACATCTTGAAGGATAATAATCAAATTATATTTATTGATATTTTATTGGAATGCATTTGAAATCCAAAAAAAAACACAACTTTTTCATTTGCTTTAAAATAGCCATGGTCTTCCTTCACTAGATATGAATGATACTAACTTGAATATTTTTTTGATAATGCCACAGAATTTCAGAGTATTGTGTGCCGTTCAGGTGGTCCTTTTACAGGAAATATGTGGAGGCTTCGGAGAAGGTGCAGAAGTTTACCGGCATACACACTTGACTAGAGGGTATCAGCTATAAGGGGAAGTTGGACAAATTTACATTGTTTTTTCCTGTCATGTGTCTGAGGGGAAATCTGATAGAAATTTATGAAATTATGAGGTATATATAAGGTACTCGGTTAGAATATTTTTTCTCAGGATAGAAATGTCTAGCCCCGGAGAGCATGGTTTTAAGGTAAGAGGGGGAAAGTTTAAAGGAGATGTTTAGCACGTTGTTTTTACCCAGAGCGGTAGTGGAATGCATGGCCAAGGGTGATGGTGGAAGCATGTAAAATTGTGGCGTTTAAGATGCTTTTAGATAGGCATATGAATATGCAGGGAATGGGGGAACTATAGATCATGTAAAAGGGATTAAAAGGAATGAGTTCAATTTAGCATCATGTTCAATCCAGAATCATGGGCTGAAATGCCAGCTCTTGTGTTGCACTGCTCTATGGTTAATTGTTTTGGATTTGTGATGTTTTAAAGTTTAGTTTAGTTTTTACTTCCAGTTTTTTTCAAAATATCTTCTTAAATTTTGAGTAAAATTTTGTTTGATCACTTTTGTAAAGGTCGACGGGGGCTAGAGATGAAAAGTAAATACAAGGAAACAAAAACTCAGGAAGTTAAGTTGAGCAAGCAAAGTTTTTGGATATTACTAAGAATGCAGCCACAAAGGAGTGTACCAACTCTCTTTGAATGATTTGTACAGCCAAGAAAAACATTAGGAAGACACCAAATGAATGAGTAACTCACTTGGTCAGGCAGCATTCCTGGAGAACATAGATAGGCGGCACTTCAGGCAGAACCCTTCTTCAGACTATTTACTATAAAAACATATTAGGGATGGTCTGTATCATCAATGTGGTGGTACATTTAAATAAAGCTGCAGCAAAACAAATTAAATTACTTTAATGTTATTTAATGTAAATCACTAACTAGCAATAGATGTTACTACAGTGAAGCTGTTTTGACCTATGGAATACTTTTAGTGGGAAATGCCACGTTTGGATTAGAATAGTACTTTGTATATTTTAACTCGATAGTTAACCCAATGGCCTGAATGATTGGATAAATATTGTATGCCCTACTTTCAGTTTTATCAATTAGCCTCTCAAAAGTTTTTACGGCAGTTAGTGATGTTTAGATGCTTGATTAATTGGAGCTATTTCTGGCTATCCAAAAAGAGGTATATCCAAAAAGAGTCATTGTTGTAGCATTATACCATCTTTCTACAAATTTTACAATCTGCACATTGAATGCTGTATCCTTTGGTTAAATAGATACAGTAATTACAAAGGCTTCTCGGCCCACCAAGTCCATGCCGACCATTGATCATCTGTTCACACAAGTTTTATGTTATCCCACTTTCCCTACAGGAAATTTACAAATAACCTACAGTCTTTAGGTTAAATGGCTTCTGTATAAACAGAGTTAACCAGAGCACCCAGATGAAACCCATGCTGTAACAAGGAAAATGTGCAAACTCCATACAGATAGCACCCGAGGTTGCGATCGAACCCGGGTCTCTGGCGCTGTGAGGCAGCACCTGCGCCACTGTATCACCCAAAGCTGGAGCTTTGGAGACTTAAGGGGTACCTGACAGGCACGGATAGGGTAGATAGTCAGTGGGTGGAAATGCCCACCGTTCACAACTTCCACCCATTTATACTAATTTTATATTAATCTAATTTTTCTCCTTGCATTCTTTTCAACTCCCTCAGATTCTTTCACGTTGACACATATGAGGTAACTTATGGCTATCGCCCACATATCTTTGGAGTGTGGGTGGAAATTGGAGAAAATCCATGCTATTGTTACTTAGTTTTAACCACTCTTCACCTAGTGTCACTTTTAAGTGTCATTCATTATTTCATGGCCTCTATCATGTCACAGAACTTTCCTTTGTTGTTTTTCTCTCCACCTTTTCTCTGCAACTTGGAGTTATTTTCTCTATAACCCCTAACATTTTTATATCAACTGGAATGATGAATTCTATTTATCGTTACACAGATGATATTCATATTGTTAAGCATTTCAGATTTCCAGCATCTCCAGTATTTTGACTTTTGGATGAAATACTTGTTTCCCTCTTGTTAATGTGTTAATAAAGAGGAGCGTTTATTTTAAACTAAGAAATTGAGGAGATAGGTTTATGGGAGAGATTTATGGAGATTCACAAGATGTGCTGAGAATTGTAGGCTCATGATACAGTGTGCTTGAAGTAGAGCCTGTTGCATCTTTTCAAAGAGCAATTAGAGAAGATTAATTGTGCTCTCCTTTGTTACCATTACTATTTATTGGTGACATTTGTTATGTTTCAAACAAATATATTCCATCATTTGCAATAATCAGCATAATGGGATTTCTTGAAATTGTTTTTTAAACCAAGTCCCCAAGGTAAAAATGAATATCTTTGCAATGGGAAATCATCTTGGTAGAAATTAGGCCAAACGATCCAGTATATTGCTACCTTACATTGCACTCAAAATGCATTCCCATAGGAAAGGGAGAAAAAGAGAATCAATGTTACCATTGATTGTGGAATCAATGGTAGAAGGGATCATTATAACATGATATTGAGAGATTTATAACTCTCAGTGCTGCTGTGCAAGAAACTTGAAGGAAATTCCTGCCCCTTTGTTGCTGCCCACTGCTGTGCTGGTAATCTGGTTGAGGTCTTGGCTCTCTGGAACACTTGCAACAATTAAACAGTTATGGGCCTGTCCCACTAAGGCGATTTTTTAGGCAACTACAGGCGACTAGTTTGTTGCCACATGTTCACCGGTGGTCGCCGGGAGTAGTGTCCTCAGTTGCGCAAAAAGTCGTAGTGTCTTTCTGGTAGCCGCTGAATTTTCAACATGTTGAACATTTTTCGGCGACAGTGGGTTTGACGCCAATGAGCGTAGCTTGACTTCTCCTGACGTAGGTGCTGCTGTAGGTTGTCGCCAGGATGACGTAGGTTGTTGCTGATTTTTCGGCGACCTGCTACGACTATGACAGTCGCTGGCAGTTGCCTAAAAAAATCGCCAAGTGGGACAGCCCCATTAAAATGATAACATCACTGCATAGCTCGGTATGGAGGCACTGTGCAGAGGCTGCCTGTAAGGTCTGACATGCGGTGGACATTGCAACCTTCACGTGGTCCGCCCTGTTTCGACGAATGCAATCAACCTGGCTTGCACAATCAAATAAGATCAAATAGTTGTCCTACAACTTTAGGCTGTGCACACCATACGCAAGAAGAAGAAGGTCTGACATTGTGCAGGCTGGAGTAAGTGTAGCGGTTTCTCAGTGCTGAGATGCAAAATTTAGAACTGCATTCAAGCTGGTACCATGAATAAGTGCCAATCGTTGTTAGGGATTGATTGTGGATGCTCCACATGTTGACAGACTATCCATACCCCATGGTCTCATCACGAGCTGTCCTATCCGATGTAAGTTGCTCACAACACCTACTTTTAGTCAGGCTGCATAGTTCTCACAATCCTGGAGATTTTTCCATAGTAACAAGTTCAATGGCTAATGATCCCTGTTGACTTTCTTAGTCAAGGGAAGTCAAATGTTAAGGGGATGCAGCAGCCTTTCACCACATCCATAGAAGGCGATGAGAAAATGCAGAGCAACTGGATGGCATGTTAATGTGTAGATTAGCCACTGGCCTGGCTAAGGCCTGCACTGGCCTGCAACACTGGTCTGCTGCACTGGCCTGGACTTGCTGAGCCAGCTAAGGTGCATTCCTGCACCCTGCCTCTCAGTGTTGGGATTGCCTCAGCCACCTCAACATCAGTCATAGGGCTACCATCACATTGTTTTAGTGGTTCACACTGATTTGAGCAGTGATGAGATAACTGTTCAATTGCTGCAGGCGCAATAGAGGAGAGCAAAAGTTCAGATCAGGTTTCTGGCGCAGTACAATGCAGCCTGACTGGGTTATTTTTAAACTACAGGGATGCACCTGTGAGTGTTTGAACTGCAGGATCACGAAAGTATTGTGCCAGGTAGATGACTATGTAGATTGTGCTCAGGAATGTTTTACAAATGTGCTGATAGACACAATGACCAGATTGATCAGATTGCCAGCATTATCTATGAGTCCACATGATGTGGTGGTTGTACTTTTGTAACTTATAAAATGGGTCCTCATTTTGTCCGAATATGCAGAATAATGAATGCTTTGTTATATACGGTGTTGTGCATTTCTGAATATTATGGCAAGTTACATCCTTTCTGGTAATTTGTTGCCCCTTTATGGAATATTTTAGGACATAAATAGGTACATATGTTTGGAAATTTCTTCATAGTTGTTTGTATGGCTCATATTTGGATAATTAGTTTAGAAACGGAAACATAAAAAAATAGGTGCTGGAGTAGACCATTCGGCTTTTCGAGCCAGCACCACCATTCAATCTGATTCAATATCATGACTGATCATCTAAAATCAGTACCCCATTCCTGCTTTTACTCCATGTCCCTTGATTCCTTTAGCCTTAAGAGCAGAATCTAACTCTTGAAGTTTAGAAACTGTCCCTGAATCTGGAGGTTTGCGTTTTATGCCTGAGGGGAGAGGGAGAGGAGGGAGTGGCTAGGACGCGACCCGACCTTGATTATACTGCTGGCCTTGCCGAGGCAGCATGAGGTATAAATTGAGTCAATAGTAGGAGATTGGTTTGTGTGATGGTGTGGGCTGCATCCACAATTCATTGCAATTTCTTGTGGTCTTGGATGGAGCTGTTCCCAGACCAAGCTGTGATGCATCCTAATAAAAAATGCCGTCTATCGGTAGAAGTTGGTGAGAGTTGTTGGGGACATGCCAACCTACCTAAGCCTTCTCATGCGGCTTTTTCACGGGGCGACTTGACGCAAGATGTAACCAGAGTGAAGTGGTCGTGGTCTAGCACGATATCACACGATATAACGGGGGGTAGATAAAGAGTTCCCACGGTACTCGGCATTTCTGTTGTTTGTGCGAGTGACTTGTCCGTCTCCCGAGCTTTCCCGTTAAATCTTGAATGAACATTGTGAAGTGTTGTTAAATCATCACGTGGCACAAATGATGTCACTTTTTTTCCACACACTATAAATATCCTCCCTGGGTTGAATTGGCTCATTTGGAGACATGTTATACTGTGTATGTGGGAGACACAGATGGACTGAGCACAGTACCTCGGTCTTACTGTGTGTGGGAGAGGGGGAGAAAGAGACGTACACTCACAGAGGCAGAGTCTCTCAGCCTGTGTAAGAGGGAGGGAGGGAGAGAGAGAGAGGCACACACAAGGTGGATGTGAAATCTCACCTGCCTGTTTCAGTGACAGACACCCGCCGCCAGTAAATGAAGACACCCCCATCTGTCTCCCCATCCTCTCCCTCGACTCCCCCACCTTTCCCTCCCAACTCCAGTCCCATCCCGACCCCCTGGGAAACTGAATAGAGCAACAATCAACTGCTGCCTGCGCGCTGATATGACAATAAAGGCTACTTTACTTTACTTTACTGAGTTAAAGAGTTCCCACGGTAGACTGTAAAACCGGGACCCTGGTTCTGGACTCCCCCAACATCGGGAACATTCTTCCTGCATCTAGCTTGTCCAATCCCGTAGATACTGATTAGACCGGTATCTATTTATTTACTTTATTAATGATTTCAATTAAATATTGGGAACATCAGGCCGCAAACGTTATTTCTTGAGTGTTAGTGCTGGACTTTGACTCGACCTTCCTAGTTAGCTGGCGCCTGAGACTGAGCCAAGCAATGTCGAGTCCTGACTTCAATACAAAGTGATGGAGGAACTCAAAGGGTCAGGCTCGTCCAACGCTCTGTGTTATGCTCGTGATTCCTGCGTCTGCAGTTCCTCGTGTCTACAGACCAGAGTTGCCACTTGACTCCGAGATGACCATCACAGAGCATATGGAAGATAGACACGAAATGCTGGAGTAACACAGCGGGACGGGCAGCATCTCTGGAGAGAAGGAATGTGTGACGTTTCGGTTCGAGACCCATCTTCAGAGTCTCGTCCCGAAACGTCACCCATTCCTTTTATCCAGATGCTGCCCGTCCAGTATTTTATGTCTGTCTCCAGTATGTCTGTGTCTATCATCGGCGCAAACCAACGTCTACAGTTCTTTCCGACACATTAGAGGATACCGTCTCGCCATCATTCGGATTACCAGCTTCATTTCCATAACGTTGCCACCTCTCTTTACTTTGCTTACTGAAGCCTGATCCTTGTCACACCCAGTGCTCTATCGCCCAGCCTCTCATCTTTCAATCGGGTTCGGCCAGGAAGGAACTGCAGATGCTGGATTAAAACGAAGATAGACACAACATGTAGCTCAGCGGAGGTACACAAAATTGCTGGGGAAACTCAGCGGGTGCAGCAGCATCTATGGAGCGAAGGAAATAGGCGACGTTTCGGGCCGAAACCCTTCTTCAGACTGATGGGGGGTGGGGAAAGAAAGAAGGAAAAAGGGAGGAGGAAGAGGAGCCCGAGGGCGGGCGGATGGGAGGGTGGGAGGAGACAGCTAGAGGGTGAAGGAAGGGGAGGAGACAGCATCTGCTGTTCCCTCCGACACATGCACAAGAACACCAGGTAGAGCGAAGAGGAAAATACCAGAGTTCTGAATATATGTTTTCAGGACAGTTCCAGGGGGAAAAAGTCCAATGTCCGCATTGAGGTAGGTTGGTAGGTCGGGTCAGTGCCCAAACGAATGGAAGGAAGAACCGTTCTGAAGCCGGATAAGAATAGGTGGTCGGCGCGGACTCGGTGGGCCGAAGGGCCTGTTTCCGCGCTATATCTCTAAAATCTGAAGTTAGGTAATGTCTAAAGGAACTGCAGATGCTGGTTAATACGCACAAAAGGACACAAAATGTTGGTGTAACTCAGCAGGTAAGTCAGATCTGGGAAGAAAAACATAAAAAGCTGGAGTAAGTCAGCAGGTCAGGCAGCATCTCTGGAGAAAAAGAATAGGTGGCGATTCGAATTGGGACCCTTCTTCAGACATCCTAATCGGAATTGAGTCTGAAGATGCGTCTCGTCCCGAAACATCAGCTATTTTTCTCCAGAGATGCTGCTTGACTCGCTGAGTTACTCCAGCTTTTTGTGTCTGTCCTCGGTTTAAACCAGCATGTGCAGTTCACTCCTTACACGGGTCTCTGGAGAACATTGATTGGTAGCGTTCCGGACCCTGCTTCGGAAAGGCATCGATCGCTAGTCGGCGAGGACTCCGAGCTGTATCTCTCAAAGAAGTACATGTGAAAAATTTCTCACGGACCATAAAAATGCGGGATCTTTCAGTAAAGTCCCTTTTAAAGTCCCTTTTAAAGATTATAGTTATTTTCTTGAATCTCATTAACATAACTCATGAATAAGTTGATGTCCATATGCGGATGCAAATCTTTATTTTTTAAATTCAATCCCACAGAAGACAATTTTTACTCACCTTCTGTCCCCTCTGTCCAACTTCCGGGTTCACCGTTCGCAGGAGTTCCCACGGTAACCGCAAGAGTTATTACGGATATCACACGGATATCGCACTGGCCACTACGTTCATATAATGTTGCAATGCTCAACCACCAGTGTACAAGTCACTCTTGGAGAAATTCAAACTTGCTTGAATTTTCTCCCGAGTCACCAAGTTATACGATTACCTGCCGTTAGCGCTACGGTGGTCCACGGTGGTCCACGAATGCCGTACTGTTATCGCACGAGGTTCCCACGATGTTAAACTCTGGTTAACTCTTGCGTCAAGTCGCCCCGTGAAAAAGCCGCTTAAGAAAGTAAAGACATTGGTGTGCTTTCTTGGTTGTTGCTTGGTTGTTGCTTCAATATGGGTGGCCCAGGAGAAGTTGTTGGTGATATTGACTCCTAAGAATTTGATGTTTTCAACCATCTCTACTTCGGCACCGTCAATACCAGTGGAGTATGTGTACCGCTTTGTTTCCCAAAGTCGACCACTATCTCCTTTGTCATGCTGACATTGAGAGAAAGGTGTAGTGTGGAGGTTTTGGTTTATTTTTGCCATGTGTAATGAGGTGCAGTGGAAAACTTTGTTTTGCGTGCTATTCATTTGAATCTGATAACATACATACATATAATCAAGCCAAACTCAAGTACAATAGGTAGAAACAAGATTTAAAAGATTAGGGCGATTATATTGGGTGATTGTTCTTCCCCCTCTGGGAGCAGCACACAAAGAGTCACCACGCTCCGGTACTGGTAGAATAAAGTACAGGTGCACAACCTTTTATCCGAAGATCCAAATAACGAAAACCTCCGAATAGCGGCCATTTTTTCGGTCCTTGAAGAAAGGTCCTTGAAAACGTTCACCGAGGGCGGCCCGCAGAGGTGACAGCGGAACCTCCGGTCGGTCCTCGAAGAAAGGGGAACTAAATCCCCATTCATAAAAGAGAAGATGAGGGTATATTGCGCGGAAGGGTTAATAATTGACAATATGCTGCTGCCTGCCCGCTGAGTTAAAAAGTTCCCACGGTAGACTCACGATATACAGTGTATCGTGAGTCTTGCGTGGGAACTTTTTAACTCAGCGGGGCAGGCAGCAGCAGCAGATTGTCGCTCCCTTCAGTTTCACCCCACCTACACCCCTCTGCTTCCCGGCCATGTGTGTGACCCCTTCCCTCCCCTCTCCAGCTCCCCGCCCATTGCACCGGCGCGGGGGCTTTGCACTGTCTTCACGTCGGCGATTGCAGCAGGACCGTGCCAGGACCAATTGGACACCGACCACCAGGCCCACCGCAAGCACGGAGATCCCAGAGACCCACAGCCAACAGCAGCCCAGCCCAGCCCCACTCCAACTACAGAGGAACCTGGGTTGCGGATGACGGGGCGCAGCTCGGGGCGTCGTAGGGGCCCATCGGGGAGCGGCCACTCAAAGCCACGCCGGGAGATGTAGGGCCCTGCCCCGGTCTTGATGTTGGAGCCCCCGGCGGGCGCTAGCAAGTCCGCGGCAATTTACAGCCGCGCCGGGCGTTGTAAGGCCCCCCTCCAGGTCACTCTCAACCTCTATGATGTTTGCTCTCAACCCCGTAATTCGGGCGGGAGAAGTCGCCGCTGCCGGTGCCCCGCAAAGCAGTCTCCCACCGGAGACCCGCGAGCTCCCGGTGTCACCATCCACCGGAGTCGGGTCGCAGCAGCTCGCCCCCGCAGCTCTCCACGCTCCGAAGCTGGCTAGCTCCACGGAGGTAGGTCCACAGGCTCCACAGCTCCCACCGCCGCCCACCGACCCCCAGCAAGCACGGAGATCCCAGAGACCCACAGCCAGCAGCAACTCCAGCCCAGCCCCGCTCCAACTCCAGAGGAACACGTAGGGGCAGAAGCTGATGGTGTGCAAGGTACGTCTTGTTCTTGGGGTGGCGGATGAGGGGGCGCAGCTCGGGCTGTGGGCGAACTGCCACTTGTCGCTGTAGCGGCCAAAGATCATAGAGGAGCTCCTCTATGATCTTTGGTAGCGGCCCATCGGGGAGCGGATTCCTCTGGAGTTGGAGGGGGAGGGGGGTATTGTGCTGTTTGATCGCCCCCTGCTATCCCAGGGACAGGGAGACACAGCGGCTTTTTAGACTGGTGGGCAATCACTTCCAAAGTTCTGCCCACACAGTCAGTACACTTCTCCTACACTGTATTTCATACAAACATTTATTCTGCAAGAAAAAACGACATTGAAGACTCAAACTCGCGATTGAGTAACTGCCAGGATCAAGGCGCAAACTCGCGACCTTGCGGATATGAGCCGAGCACTCTACCACTGAGCCAGCCATTAAAATCTACGCTAAAAAATTTCCATTCCGAAGACCGACAAATTCTGAATTACGAAAAGTGTCTGGTCCCAAGGCTTTCGGATAAAAGGTTGTGCACCTGTATTGTAAATATATTATATTAAACCCTAAAATGCTATTCTGTATAAAATGAAGATGTGATCTTTAGAAATATTACAATGGTTTCAGTTACTAATAATTTATTTGTATTTGTCCTGTAGGCTCAGCTTCTGGACCTGAAGTCGGAACTAATTGACACTCAGGCTGAGAAGGTTGTGTTAGAAAAGGAAGTGCATGATCAGCTTCTGCAGCTTCATGCTGTCCAACTGCAGTTGCATGCCAAGACTGGGCAAAATGTTGACTCTAGCTCAATCAAGGCTAAGCTGGTATGTTATCATTAAAACAAAATTAAATTAATTTCTAATTTGTCTACTTTGCATAAAATATTATTAGTTTCATAATCCTGTGGGCTGTTTTGTGCAAACTATTTCCATATTTCATAAAGAACGTACAAAGAGAGGAACTATTCAATTTATTTATATAACTGGTAATCAAGAAAAAGGCCTAATCCCAATTTCCAACATAAGATTCATAGCCTTGTTGGTCATTGCTGTTCAACACACAAGTAATGAGGATTTACTTCTACTATCATCATTTCAGACAGTGAGTTCCACAATCCTGCCACTCTCTAGGTGAAAATCAATTCCTTCCTCTCTCCACCAAACCTATTACCTTATACCCATTTCCCTAGTTTTTGACCTATTTTACAGGAAATAGATGCTTCCTATTGACTTTATCTAGATCCTTTATAATTGTATACACATGTTATGTTTCCTCCCAGCCTGCCCACATGCAAAAAAAACCAATTTGAACTTTTTCAATCTTTTTTCAGAGCTATAGTTTCTATTTCTGCACAATTATCATAAAACATTCCTCGACCCTTTAGAGTATAATATAACTTTTCTAAATGGCAGTGAGTAGACTATATGCTATACTGAAATTGTGGTTTAACTATTGTTGACTAGAGTTTTTATGTAACTTTCCTGTTATATTCTGTGGTTCAGCATCCCATACATCTTTTTAACTATCAATCTCTCCGTTCGTGTTTGAGGACCTGTGGGTGTATGTTTCAAGGTCTGATTGATCTTCCACAAAACTTGTTACTTTTCCTTTTTTTCTAATTAATTTTATTGTTGTACCTCCCCAAATGCATTTCTGTATTCTTCCCAGGTTGTAATTTAATTTACTGAACTGACCAGACCATCTATTTCTTGGTACAGTATTATGCTTCCCTCTTCACTGACAACCACATAACAAATGTTTCTAACGACCAGAAACTTATTTGTCATGTACCTTCCATTTAGGATTCGGTACTGACCTTTGTGGAATCCCACTGGTTATGCTCATGTACTGTACACACATTGGTTGCCCATATGCACCTTTTTAGATATATGGATTGTTTTAATCTAAAATGCTGTTCCTTTCACTGAAATAGCTACGCTGTACAGTGAGATAGCCATTAATATATGAATGGTGCTGTTGCACAAAATTCATTGACTTTAATTTTTTTACAATGAATGAATCTTTCTTAACTATTTTCTGTATTTAAATGGCTGCTAACTTCCTAACTTTTTCTTTCCTGTCCCAAGTCTGTCCTTTCAGTGGATGAGATGGTAAGTGAGTACACTAGTGTGGTTTTGTTTTGTGGAGTTTGTGGCAAATGTTGCTGCCTTCCATTAGCTTTGCACTTCAGTATAAATCACGCTGGAATTATTTTACAACTGCAGTGGAGGATTGTCTGTTAGTGAATAGTGTTTCCTTTGGTTAATAAACTAGGCCTCAACAACATTAGTTCAATGTAAGTTAGTTCACTGTTTCTATAATTTTTAAGTTGTTGAGTATTTTACGTTGGTGTTTTTTTTAGTATTGTGTTATTTTTACAGGACGTTTTAATCAAGATACATGTCTATTAGGAAAGCAAAGCTCAGGATTTTACAAAGCAGGCATCTAGAAAGTTGCACAACAATGTCTATATATTTTATAATTTTTGTAATTTCTCAGAACAAAGTCAATCATTAAATATTTCCAAGTGTTATGAATATTTTTTTGTTTTAAGAACTTCATGTACTGGATCATTATAGTAAATAAACTTTGAGCCATTAGGAGTATTGCACCGTGAAGCAAACTAAAGTATATATTTTATCTACCCTTGCTTTAATTTAAAATATATTATTTGTATCTGCAAGTTAAATATTAAAAAGCTTCTTATTGCATTACAGGGAAGATAGATAAAATAACATTTCCTTGTTCCTTGCTTTCTTTTGCTATATTATGTTTTCAAGTTTGAAACCATGTCTTGCGTTAGTCAAGAGTCAAGTGTTTTATTGTCATATGTCCAGGATGGGACAATGACATTCTTACTTGCTGTAGCACAACAGAATATGTTAATAGGTAAACATTATGTAAATATTATGCTGTGGTAGTTTCTTGGGATACCATCATTCTTATTCTTTGAATCATTCAAACAGTACACTGCTGTTAGTACTGGGGCTCTCTCACCATATTGCACCCGTTATTCCAATCCTTCTTCAAATTTTGGCCTTGATATTGTTTGGTGTTGGGACATTGTGGGCTTGGCATTGCTTATCACTGTATGGGACTTTTGTTTTTATGAGACAAATTACATGTATCCGTAAACAATGTGTATTTTTTTTTTCTGGAAGGAGAAAGAATTAGAAGCCAATAAAAAAGAAAAAGTGAAGGAAGCTAAATTGGAAGCTGAAGTAAAACTACTGAGAAAAGAGAATGAAGCCCTGCGACGACATATAGCAGTTCTACAAGCTGAAGTATATGGTGCGAGGCTAGCAGCTAAGTATCTGGATAAAGAGCTAGCAGGCAGGTAAGCAATGGGTCATAATTAACGATTCTTGCAATGTTTCCAGCAAAATAAAAGCACTGCCAAAATTTCGACACTTGATAAACCTAAGAATTTCAGTTTAACGCAATTACCATAATTACAATTCTACATAGATCCATCTGGTAAATTTCAGAGTTTATAGTGAATGTTAGACATGGGGCAACTTAACAGAACTTTTGAAAAAATCTATAATAATTTGCTTATAATGGGAAAAATAAGAACTTTTCTGTTGAATAGTTCACTTTTAAACGTTTAGAATTTCACTCTGTATTTTCACTATTTCTGCTATGTCATGGGCAGCACAATGACATAGCAGGTAATAGTGTTGCCTTGCAGCTCAGGGTCCTTCGGCAATGTCTGTAAGTGCATGGGATTTTTCCAGCTCTTCTGGTTTTGTCCAACGTCCAAAAGATGTACTGGTCGTTTAATTAACAATTGTAAATTATTCTTTCACCTAATAAATATAATAATAATAATAATAATAAATTTTATTAATGGGCGCCTTTCAAGAGTCTCAAGGACACCTTACAAAAATTTAGCAAGTAGAGGAAAAACATGTAAGCGGAATGAAATAATAATAATAATAATAATAATAATAATAACTTTATTTATAGAGCACTTTAAAAACAACCACTGTTGCCACAAAGTGCTGTACATGACTAGTCATGGACAAGAAATTATTACACGACAATAAAAACATTAAAAGAAAGAATAAAAACAATAAAATTAAAAACATTAAAAGCACTAAAACAGGAGCAAAGTCTCAAGCAGGGTCAAAAGCCAAGGAATATAAATGTGTTTTAATACTGGTTTTGAAGATGGACAGTGAGGGGGCCTGTCTGATGTGCAACGGCAGAGTGTTCCAGAGTGCTGGAGCAGCAACAGAGAAGGCTCTATCCCCTCTGAGCTTCCGCTTAGACCTCGGTACCTCCAGGAGCAGCTGATCAGCTGACCTGAGGCACCGGGCAGGAGCGTATGGATGAAGCAGCTCAGAGAGGTAAGGCGGGGCGAGCCCATTTAAGGATTTAAAAACAAATAAAATAATTTAAAAATGAACTCGAAAGTACACTGGGAGCCAGTGGAGGGAGGCCAGAATTGGCGTTATGTGCTCCCTCTTTCGAGTTCCAGTCAAAAGGCGAGCAGCAGCATTTTGAACCAACTGGAGACAAGCCAGTGAAGATCGAGCAACTCCAAAATAGAGTGCGTTACAGTAATCCAGCCTAGATGTAATAAAGGCATGGATTACTGTTTCAAAATGCTGCCGCTCAAGAATGGGCTTCACCTTTGCCAGCTGCCTTAAGTGAAAGAAGCTGGACTTTACCACCGCGCCTATTTGATGATCTAATTTAAAATCACTGTCCATCCTAAAACCCAGGTTTAAAACTGTTGGCTTCACATACCGTGCCAGGGGACCCAAGTCAACAAGGGGAGGTTCACGGCAGCCATTGGGACCAAACAATATCACCTCTGTCTTCTTTTCATTAAATCCTAGAAAGTTTAGGGCCATCCAGGACTTAATGTCCTCAAGACATGACAGAAGTGATATGACAGAAAAAGCATCTTCCTTCCTCAGCGGCATATATAGTTGACTATCATCAGCATAACAGTGAAAAGAGATGCCATGCTTTCTAAGAATGGAACCCAGAGGAAGCAAGTACAGTGAGAAAAGCATGGGCCCTAAAATTGAGCCCTGTGGAACCCCATATGACAGAGGAGCGGAGGAGGATTCAATAGTAGAGTAAATAAATAGTAGAGACATGACTAGTACACAAATTAAAGACAGAATTCAATTCAAAACACAATATGAGGCAATTCAAGCACAGATGAAAAGGGAGGGGGACGTGGAGCTAAGGTGAAGAGATGGGTCTTGAGGCGGGACTGGAAGATGGTGAGGGACACGGAATTGCGGATCAGTTGGGGGAGGGAGTTCCAGAGCCTGGGAGCTGCCCTGGAGAAGGCTCTGTCCCCAAAACTGCGGAGGTTGGATTTGTGGATGGAGAGGAGACCGGCTGATGTGGATCTATGGGACCGTGAGGGTTGGTAGGGGGAGAGGAGGTCAGTGAGATATGGGGGGGCCAGATGGTGGAGGGCTTTGTAGGTGAGGACCAGGATTTGTCAGAGAATAAGTCACAGGGAGATAACAGAGCAGGAATAGGATCAATGAAATTGTTCTGCTGTAAAAGATTTTGAATCTGATTTAAGTATTTCATGTAGGGGGCAGCATTTGTTTTTTGTTTTTTTTAATCGTTGTGTTTTGTTAATTAATATGTTTTATGCAGGGTTCAACAAATCCAGCTTTTGGGTCGGGATATGAAAGGACCTGCTCATGATAAACTCTGGAACCAACTTGAAGCAGAAATACATCTTCACAGACATAAAACTGTTATTAGGGCATGTCGAGGACGCAACGACCCTAAACGACCGCTGCCCATACCACCTGGACATGTACACAAAATTTCAAATTTCACTCTTCTAACTAAAGATAATGTTTATTTTCATATTAGTTTATTTTAGTAAGAACCTTGCAAGTGATGAAATTCTTCTAGAATTACTCAATAAGAGGTCCAGAGCTCAAGATTGAAACAAGTCTCTAGGTTGAAGTATTATTTCAGTTCATGATCTTGCAAATGTCTCTAGAAGTGTTTTCAAATTATGCCAGCATTGATCTGCCAGCATTCCCAATGCTACTTCAAAGATTTTAATTGTTTGTTGTTTGTGCATATGATGGATGACAGCTGCTGTGAACATATAGGAAATAGTGTAAGATCTTGACTAATTTTCCCATTTCAATTAATTTTATACTGATGCTGTTTTGTAATTTTCATAAGATGGCTCAAGGCCGCTGAAAGCACAGCAAACTTAGCAGAAAATAATATATGTTCAAATTTACACTCAACTGGCACATACATAATGTTATATAAACAGGTCATGTTGGAAATTCTAAAAAAAAAGTAATATATCATTGAACATAAAATGGTACATCATGCAAACAGCCTCTTTGGCAAATGATGTGTGTGTGCTGAACGTGATAAATTAAACAAATCCTATCTGCCATAATCAATATCCCTCCATTCCTTTTCTGTTCATGCGCCTGTGTAAATGCCTCAACATGTCACTATCAGGTCTGCTTCCATCACCCCTTAGGTAGCATGTGTCAGGAACCTAACACTCTCTGGGTAAAAAAGCTGGCTTCACAAACCTTAAAATCACTCCCGCTCACCTTAAACCTCTGCTGTGTAATATTTGATATTGAAACCCTGAGCAAAAGACCAATTATAATGTTAATGATATTTCATCAAAAATGGGGAAAAAATAGATTATGAGATTCAGAGAAAGGAAAGGATGGAAGAGAACAAAAGGAAAGTATGTTAAAATTGATGATCGGTGAGATTAAATGACAAGTAATGATTGTTAGAGAATGGAGGGGAGCACAGGTACGAATGGAAGAAACTTAATTTCAATCATATATAATGAACATTTAATTCACTGATTTCAAATTGACCAACTGCAATGTTACAACATATATTAAGCATTATACTACACACATACTTTAGATGTAATCAGGAATTTAATGATTACAGCTTTAGGCTGCAAATCCAGGCTTGTACTCATGACTACTCACCAAGAATTTCTAACATACCCTGGAGGAAACATTCATAACTTAGCTTAGCCACGTTGAATTTTAAGAAGGTTACATTAGTAAAAAGTGCCGTACATAAATGATCCTCTGTGAACTCTCATTGCTGGAATATTTGAATAATTTGAGTTCTGAAATTTGGATCATGGTTGTGCATACTTTTAACTTTTTACAAAATCAAAGCATTCATTTTAGTGATACTATAAAAATGTGAGATCTTAAGTCATCTTTGGCATTGTTTGAAACAAAATTAGATTTGACAGGAACCCTTTGTTCTTAATAAAAATCGAAAACACTGCAAATACTGGAAATTAGAAATAAAAACAAAGAGATGGAAACAGTTCAAGCATGTGTAAAAAGAAACTGCAGATACTGGTTTAAACCGAAGATAGACACAAAATGCTGGAGTAACTCAGCAGGTCAGACAGCATCTCTGAAGAAAAGGAATAGGTGACATTTCGGGTTGAGGCCCTTCTTTAGACTGAGAGTCAGGGGAAAGGGAAACGAGAGATATAGGCGGTGATGTAGAGAGATATAGAACAACTGAATGAAAGATATGCAAAAAAAGTAACAATAATAAAGGAAACAGTCCATGGTTAGTTGTTTGCTCGGTGAGAACGAGTACAGACAATGAGACTCAACAAGACGACTTTGAAGCTGGTGCGACTTGGGTGGGGGAGGGATGGAGAGAGAGGGAATGCAGGGGTTACTTGAAGTTAGAGAAGTCAATATTCATACCAATGAGTTGTAAGCTGCCCAAGCGAAATATGAGATACAGTACCTCTAATTTGCATTTAGCCTCACTCTGACAATGGAGGTGGCCTAGTACAGAAAGGTCAGTATGGGAATGGGAAGGGGAATTAAAGTGTTTGGCAACCGGGAGATCTGGTAGGTCCGAGCAGACTGAGTGAAGGTGTTCAGCGAAATTATCGCCCAGTTTACGTTTGGTTTCGCCGATGTATAAGGGTCCACATCTTGAACAACGGATACAGTAGATGAGGTTTGAGGGAGGTGCCAGTGAACCTCTTCCTAAACTGAAAGGACTGTTGGGGTTCCTGGACAGAGTCGAGGGAGGAAGTATAGGGACAGATGTTACATCTCCTGCGGTTGCTGGGGAAGGTATCCAGGGAGGGGGTGGTTTGGGTAGGAAGGGATGATATAACCAGGAAGTTGTGGAGGGAATGGTCTCTGCGGAAGGCGGAAAGGGGTGGAGATTAGAAGATGTGACTAGTGGTGGGAACCCGTTGGAAGTAGCGAAAATGTCAGAGGATTATGCAATGTTGTATGCAATGCCTGTAACCAGGGAGTTCATGCATTTCAGGTTGAAGACCCTTCACCAGAGTACTAATGAAGGATCTTTGTTCTGACTGATTAACTCTGTTTTACTTTCTAATGCTTAAAGTTCCATTAACTGACAATTAGAGAATTATCTACGCTGTTGCCTTAAAACATTTTTTTGCTAATTTGAGCACATCACATGTTAAACAAGGATAGGAATATTAATTTACAAAATAAGAAATAAGATTATTTTATCAATTGCACAACTTTATAAGATTTTAAAATCATGAAGATTTTTCTTTTCACATTCACAACTTATTGATCTTTTTTTTCTTCCTGAAATAGGATCCAGATATCATTCGGAAGACCCAAGGGGTTGGACCAATTCGGAAGGTACTCTTGGTTAAAGAGGATCATGAAGGTCTTGGTATATCAATTACAGTGAGTCTACCTTAACACTTAATTGGGTATATGTGGTTGTAGTAATGTAAACATTGACATGGATCTAGAGGGGATTTATGTTTCCATTACAGCTCAGTATAGAAGCTTCTTTTTTTATATTTGTGGTAATGATTAATTTTATTTAATTTCAATGAATGAAAAATGATGTGGCATATCCTGATCTTTAACTATTTGCAGGCTGTGTGAGTTGTACCATATAACGCTCAGAATTTAGTTTAATGTTAATATATTTTTTTTAATTCTTATAGTGGTGACTAGCATTAATTGTTGCAAGGTGTAAAGTTAATTGCCTATAACTTTAATGTCCAATTATCACCTTTCGTCTCAAATCCTGGAAATCTAAGTTATGACGCAGGTAATTTGGTTTCTATTTCCGGTATAACTATTGTATCTTGACGAAGTATCATAGGCTGAAGGTTTGTGAAAGACTATCCATGGATCTGTTAATGGATAAACCTCATATTTATCCTAAATTTTATTATCCACAGCTTGAGCTACGTTGATGAGGAAAGTTCTTTAAACTTTATAAGAGGCGATGCCCACAAAGTCAAAATTCTTAGGCTTTACTTGGTTCTTGGTTCTTGGGTCCTCCAAAATATTCCAACTGGAATTTAAACTGGAGGTGGTGAAGGGAGGGATTAAGCCAGAAAGGGTATAAAGAACACACACTATAGAATTTAATATAAAACATCCCCACACAGCAGAATCAAAGTTTCCCACTGTGTGGGAAGGCACCAAAGTCAGTCTCTTCCTCCACTGTTCCCCGTGGTCAGGGCCTCCCCAAGCCCTCCGCAGTTGCAGCTACAGGCGGCCAGATGTCCAGGACCGCTTGCCGGGGTGATACAAGTCCGATGTCGGGGCTGCGTGACGTCCTCAGCGGCGTGGACACCAGAGTCGGCCTCCTCCTACCGGAGTCGGCTGCTTCCAAAGTCCGCAGGCCGCGCCGGGTGGAGACTGCTGCTGTAGACCCTCTGCAAGGCGCCCCAGGACTCCACGATGTTGTTCAGCGCCGCCCGCGTTGGAAGCTCTCCGCACCAGAGCTCCACGATGTTACAGGGCTGCTACAGCAGCGGCCCAACGCTCCGGAGCTCCAAACGGCGACCCAGGTAGGCATCGCCCGCTCCGCGGTGACTCCAGCGCTGCGCCGCCGCTGTAGCAGCCCTGGTCCGGTTCCCGGTCCCCGGCAGGAAAGGCCGCTCCGATCTAGCTGGTAGGCCGCGAGGTGGGGGGCGAGGACGCTACTCGGAGAAATAGTCGCGTCCCCGCCAGGAAGAGACTGGGAAACGGTTTCCCCCTTACCCTGCCCCCCTCCCCCACATAGAAAAGTTAAAGTTTCCCCCAACACAAAACTTTAGACTAACTAAAAATAAAAAAAAGGTTGAAATAATAGACAGGCTGTAGGTAGAGGTTGCTGCAGTGCAGCACCCCCTCCGATTGTTCACAACTATTCCAGGTTGTGAACAGAATGCACCAGGGCTCTATATTGCATTAACATTTAATGTGCATTTCAGAGCTGGTGCATCTTCTGCCAGATTTAAAAGGAAAGTTTGTAAAAAAAATCTTAATAGAACAAATAAATGTTGGCAGCTCTGCATGGTTGACATCACTTGGAACAATATTATTACCAACCATAGCTATAATTTATTAGTCTACAGTCTATTAAAATATATCTTACCATTGAACAAAATGAGACAGTGGGGAGATAGCAGAGGCAAGTGCATTAGAAGAACATTTAAAAACATAGAAAATAGGTGCAGGAGTAGGCCATTCGGCCCTTCGAGCCTGCACCGCCATTCAATATGATCATGGCTGATCATCCAACTCAGTATCCTGTACCTGCCTTCTCTCCATACCCCCTAATCCCTTTAGCCACAAGGGCCGCATCTAACTCTCTCTTAAATATAGCCAAATATGGCCTCAACTACCTTCTGTGGCAGAGAATGCCACAGATTCACCACACTCTGTGTGAAAAATGTTTTTCTCATCTCGGTCCTAAAAGACTTCCCCCTTATCCTTAAACTGTGACTCCTTGTTCTGGACTTCCCCAACATCGGGAACAATCTTCCTGCATCTAGCCTGTCCAACCCCTTAAGAATTTTGTAAGTTTCTATAAGATCCCCCCTCAATCTTCTAAATTCTAGCGAGTACAAGCCAAGTCTATCCAGTCTTTCTTCATATGAAAGTCCTGACATCCCAGGAATCAGTCTGGTGAACCTTCTCTGTACTCCCTCTATGGCAAGAATGTCTTTCCTCAGATTAGGAGACCAAAACTGTACGCAATACTCCAGGTGTGGTCTCACCAAGACCCTGTACAACTGCAGTAGAACCTCCCTGCTCCTATACTCAAATCCTTTTGCTATGAATGCTAACATACCATTCGCTTTCTTCACTGCCTGCTGCACCTACATGCCTACTTTCAATGACTGGTGTACCATGACACCCAGGTCTCGTTGCATCTCCCCTTTCTCGTTGCATCTTCCCGGCCGCCATTTAAATGCAGAATGGCATTGAGGTGAGGGAGTTAGAGGATGGAATCCACAATTTCATAGTAGCTACTGTAAATATAAATTATGAGATGGGAAGAACATTGCGGCGTTCCGGTGGCAGCAGCACGACTCGGGCTGAGACGGTGCTCTAGTGAGGGCGGCCCGACTCGAGGCGGTGCTCCGGTGGCTGAGGCGGCGTTCCGGTGGCTGAGGCGGCGTTCCGGTGGCTGAGGCGGCGTTCCGGTGGCTGAGGCGGTGCTCCGGTGGCTGAGGCGGCGTTCCGGCGGCGGCGCCCTGAAACCGGGGCTCGGCCGCGGGCCAGTGGATGACATCGTCGGGAGCTCGCAGGTCACAGGCTGGTGCCCTGTTTTTACGGAGCTCCCGCGGCAACAGCTCCGTCCACTGGACTGGAGGGCGACATCTCGGCAGCTGCGACCACCCCGGGCCGCGGAGCTCGGTTGAGCCGCGGGACTGAATCACCATCGCCCGGTGGGGTAACAACATCGGAGGGCTGGATCGCCTCAACGCAGAGGGTGAATAAGGAGGGGAAGAGACAGTGACTTTAAGACTTTTGCTTCCATCACAGTGAGGAGGTGCCTGGTGAACTCACTGTGGTGGATGTTAATTTGTGTTTATTGTGTGTTTTGTTGTTTATTATTATATGTATGACTGCAGGCAACGAAACTGCAGGCAAAGAAGATTAGATTAGATTCCTTTATTTGTCATTCAGACCTTTCGGTCTGAACGACAAATAAAGGAATCTAATCTAATCTAATCTAATCTAAACAAATGAATTTGTATCTGAAAAATCGAAGGTGTGCACAGGTGAAGTAAACATGCCGAGGATGTACAAGGATTTGTACAACTTAGAGTTGATCACTTTGATTATAGGAAGAATGTGAAACTTGCGAAGATTGTTGAATAGTGAAGGATGCTAGAGGTTTTGCACTTCAAAATAGAAACTAGGCATGGAGTCCCAATTCTAATATCAGCCAAGAGCCAAAGGTTGTAGTGAAGAGTTAAACGAGTTTAGTTGGAATAATTGGCATTTTGTCGAGTACCTTATACATACAGATTGGAAAATATTGTACGGATTCTCTGATCCCAAGTGTAGATAAATCGCTGCTATGGACAAACTCTCGAAGCTTTGGTAATATTTACAAAAATATGTATGCATTGAGATTTGTTTGTGCAGGTTAATAGAGAAACTGTAACATCATTCCATTTCCCAAATGAGGACGATCTAGTTGCGGAGTAATAGAGTTGTACAGCACAGAAATTGGCCCTTCAGATCACTATGCGAGTGCTCACCTTTTGCCAATCTACACTAATCCATATTAGGTTCATATATTTCTATGTCTGATATATTTAAGTACCTGTCTAAATGTGTCTTAAATGTGGTGATTTTGTCTGACTTCATCACCTCCTCTGGCAAGCAGTTCCAGATACCAAGTCAAGTTAAGTCAAGTCACTTTTATTTCTATAGCACATTTAAAAAACAACTCTCGTTGACCAAAGTGCTTTACATTGGAACTCTTTGTACCAATACCAAAAACTCTTTGTGTAAAAAAACCAAAAAACCTTTCCCTGCAAATCCCTTACTAAACTCCTTCTCTCCTCAAACCGGTCGGTGCCTTCTCAATTTTGTCACCGCTTCCCTTGCAAGTAGATTCTATCTATCTATGCCTCTTATTATTTTATATGCCTCTATCAGGTCACCTTCCAGCTTTCATCAATCCGGGCAAAAGAAACTCAACCTCTCCCTATATCAAATCCAGGTGGATTTTTTTTGCACTCTCTCCCAACACAACAGACCCTTCCTATAATGTAGCGACCAGAACGGTGCATAATTCTTCTAAGGAGGGTCACATCTACAATCTAGGAGATTCACAATATTATGTTTGAAGAAATGCCATTCTGATAATAAAACAATTATTAAAGAGTCTTAAAACTCACTTCATAATGTTGCTGGATTGTGGTGGAAATGTTTTGTCTTTTTTTAAGTGGTATCTAATTGTTGCACTGTGATAATTTTATATGGCAGATTAATGGTCTGGCTGTTCTAAAAAAATGCAGAAAAACATTAAAAAACATTATTTATAGGTGATATATGATAAAGTGTTTATAACTGACACAATTCCAAAACATATTCTTGAGTAACATGTTTAGACATTAACAATTCTAGATGCCGACTAAAAATGAATTACTGAATTGTAATATAGGGTGGCAAGGAGCATGGAGTCCCAATTTTAATATCAGAAATCCATCCAGGCCAGCCTGCTGAACGATGTGGTGGCCTTCATGTTGGAGATGCCATACTAGCTGTTAATGGAATAAATTTAAGAGATGCAAAGCACAAAGAAGCTGTTACAATCCTCTCCCAGCAGGTAATCAAATAGACCAATGTGATATAGATGTGTATACATGGTCATCAAAACAATGCTTATGCATGTTGACATTTTGAGTTTGAATTTATTCTATATATTGAAATGTAAATGTATCTTATTTCTTCACCGTTTCAATTTGCTTATAGCATATTTTCAATTTTCTACTTTTATTCCAACTAAATTTTGTGGTTGCTTTAATTTCCCTTCATGGAAGCGGAATTGTTTCTAAAAAGCCAGCCAATTCATAGACTTCTCTCTTGTACGATTTCTTACCTTGCTACCTTGCTATCAGCCTACCTTGCTAGAGATAATCATTACCCAGCACTTCAGTTGCACAGCTTGTTACTTCTCACAAAAGAAGTTTTAATTATCCACCCATGATGCTTGTTTTTTTATGTGAACTTTACTGGCCACTTATCAGACAATACTTGAATGTTCAAGTTCAAGTGAGTTTATTGTCATCTGTCCCTGTATAGGACAATGAAATTCTTGCTTTGCTTAAGCACACAGAAAATAGTAGGCATTTACTACAAAACAGATAAATGTGTCCATATACCATGATATAAATATATACACACATGAATAAATAAACTGGTAGTGCAAATAACAGAAAGTGGTTGCTAATAATCAGAGTTTTGTCCGAGCCAGGTTTAATAGCCTGACGGCTGAGGGGAAGTAGCTATTCCTGAACCTGGTTGTTGCAGTCTTCAGGCTCCTGTACCTTCTACCTGAAGGTAGCAGGGAGATGAGTGTGTGGCCAGGATGGTGAGGGTCTTTGATGATACTGCCAGCCTTTTTGAGGCAGCGACTGCGATAAATGTGGAAAGAAGATTCTGGTCTGAGATAGTGGGATATGAGAAGGAGAATCTTCTTTTGTTTCAGTGCTACCATTGGATATGTGATCAGCACCAGTTACTTCGTTAAGGTTGTGGATGTTCCCTGTCAATAAATTACTGCTGGCTATGATTATGTGCCATTTTAAGAACATGAAGAATGTAATGGAGTATATTGGGACACATTCAGATGGAATGCCTGTTGTAAATGGCAGGCAAAGTTTATGTGTCAAGAGATGTGGGCTTGTAACTTCAATCAAGTGTTTGGTCTGTAAGTGTGGAGCATCCAGTAATGTTGGTGTGAATCCAGATTCAGAGTTTGTTGCGTAGGTGAGAGGAAATTGTGTTCAAATATCAAACCTTCTCTAACTGCAAACGATGATCCATAAAATTAGTAGGCAGCCCAAGGTTGACTGGTTATTACAAACTGATTCCTTTGCCTGTTTTTGTGACTTTCAAATTTAGTCCCTTCATATTTATAAATGTGTTAAAAGAAATGTATTACATGTTTTAGTGAATATTTAAAAAAAATTAAACTGTTTAAATTTTGTGAACATAAAAATATTCAGTGGTTCAGTATTTCTGTAATTAAATTTTTTTACAAAATAGAAGTTATACATTTATATTTTTCTGTTTTTTTTTAGTTCAGTTTTGTTCTAAAGATAGAAATTAAATATGAACGAAATATGAGTGAACATATTTTAATACTCTTTCAGAAAATAGATGTTTCTTAGTGAGATTGTCTTAAAGTATAATTCTACAATTTTTTATTCAGTAGACTGAATATTTCCAGCATGTTACAATTTTAATTCAACATCAACTGTAATTTTGTTCTTTTTTTTCTCATGATATAGAATTGTTTTAACAATTGCTAAACAACTACAACAAGGACTAAAACAATCACAATTTTGTTTATTTTCAAGAGAGGAGAGATTGAGTTTGAGGTGGTATATGTTGCTCCGGAGATAGACTCTGATGATGAAAATGTGGATTATGAAGATGAGACTGGGCATCGTTATCGTTTGTATCTTGATGAGTTGGAGGAAAGCAGAAATGCAGCTGTTGGCAGAAATGATGGAAGTGGGGATGCCAAACCGCTAGCAGGTAAAAGATTGAAAGTGGACGTGGCTGTGGTCTTATCCATTGTTGTCACCTGTTTAGAGAAAGGCAACATCCAAACTGCAATGAAGCAAATTTTATGAGTTTAGAAAATAAATATGTATTGACCAAGAACATGGAAGTCTCCTTTAATCTCTTTTTGTTCAAGTTTTTTTTCTAATCCTAAAAGCTAAGTGTCAAGAGTTTACCTAAAAGGTGGCACTTGCTCAGCATTCGATTGTGCTCTCAGCTCCTTGAGCTAGGGCATGAACCCATTGGGTATTTCAATTAGTTTAATTTAAATTGAAATAAAAGCCAACAAACCTAATTGATTGAAGGATCTATTAATTCTCAGTGCATCTTCACGCACTTTCCCGGAACAACACTTTTAAACTCTCGAAGATATGCACAAAAAGTTGGACTAGTCTGAAGAAGGGTGTCGACCCGAAATGTCACCTATTCCTTTTCTCCAGAGGTGCTATCTGACCGGCTGTGTTACTTCAGCTTTTTGCGTCTATCTTTGGTTTAAACCAGCAGCTGCAGTTCCTTCCTATACTTTTAAACTCTTACTTTTTAAAAGATACTTGGTGTCTCTATTTCTTCTGCTTAGGTTTGTCCACATTTTTCTCTATTTCCAATTATTATGTCCAAAGTCGTACACCTAACCATTCTACATCTGTAGACACAAGAGATTGGAGATGCTGGAATCTTGTGCAATAAACAAACTGCTGGAGGAACTCAGCAAGTCAGGCAGCATCTGTGTGGGGAAACAGACAAATGTAGTCTGTCTGGTCTGCTGAATTGTTACAGCAGTTTATCTTGTACCATTTTACACCTGGTGGAACTTTCTATCAGCCTACACCGTAGGGTTTGATATGTTGCACTTGATCCCATCATCTGAATCATTGATATAGAGTGTGGACAGCTGGGATCCTAATACTAATACCTTCTGTTTTCACTGGTCACAGCTTCCTGATTTTGAATGGAAATATCAATTCCTGGTCTCTGCTTTTTATCCATAAATTAGTCCTTAGTCCATAGCCCCATTTTAGTGTGGTATAATTTTGTTTGATTATATATATTCCATTGTTGCACCATATACTTGCCTTGTTAAGAATGTTGCATACATTCAGATAAAACCCTTCAGTTTTGACTTTGCACTAACCTTCCCTGCTTTGAATAATTAGGAATATACTTTTTTCATTTGTATACACAGCCTTTCTTGATTGACTGGTCATTGTGGCACAATTCATTATTGTTTTCAACTTTGCCTTTAAAAAAATAATAATTTCCTTCACCAGAAGCCAACCTTCTATCATTTAAAGCCTTATCTGCAGCTATTGTTAGTTTATTTACTAAAACCCGGGATCTGAGACTGTTTCAAGAGAAACTGCTGTCTTTCTGTAAGGGTGGCTGAGAGAGCCCTTAGAATCTGGAAGGGCTAGCCACAGGTTGAACAGCCATTGCCAGTCTGCAATAATAACCTGTGCTCAGTGTACTGGGCAGGTTGCAGCCTGAGCTTTGCAACTCACTGCTGAGTGTTTACTTATTTGTGATCTTATTTTCTGTGTGAAATATTACATTCTCCCATCAGCAGTTTGAACCATTGAGCGAATATTTCATTTCTTTCACCTCGCAATTCTGAATTGGTAATTCATTCTTCCTGCTAATATGTCCATAGAATTGATAAAGCATGTTTCATGCCAACATGACCACTCATTTGATTTTTTTGAATACAATATTAATGTTGAATATTTTTCTTGATAAAACACAGATCAGAAACCAGTTCTGGATGCCATTTTAAACGGAGATGCAGGAACAAATAGTGAAACAGCTTCAGAAGATGCAACACCCAAACAAAAGGATTGAGCAGAATCTTCATCTTAAATTGGGCTTTTGTTACTTGAACACTGACATAATTTTCTGCACTTGACTGGTAATACGGAAGGAACGTTGTATGAATGTGATCAACTGTAGAAACCTATACTGAAAATAATGTCAAAAAGGATCACCATGATTATGTTCTGGGCTAAGGGATTTCAATGAAACTACAAAATTACTTTATTAACAGTTCTGCATGGATGGAAATATTTTGATTTTTGCAATAATTAACTATTAGAAGTACATTTGAAGATACAATTTTAAAGTTACACTAAACTTCAACTTTGAAACTCAAAAGAAACTTGCGTATGCATAGGTGTTAATCTAAATTTAAAATTGAAGAGCTTATTTTGGGGTGTGTTAATACTGCTTGTGGTTGCACTGTTCCTTTGGAGTTTTTTTTTTTTGCACCCAATATCTGCACAAGAAACACTTTCAGACTCTTACAATTACACTCACAGTTTTCCTGTGATTTTTGCTTCTAAATTAAACCATTGGGGTTTAGTGAAAATTATGGCATTGTATTTGTTCATGCATAATTAATCTGAAAATATAATCCCTTTAGAAGCATGCAGAACTGTTAAACTGAATCTCTTAATGGTACAATGTAACTGTAACCTGACCCACAGTCATATTCATAAAGAATGTTGTTTCATTGCTCTAATCTAGATATAAATTGAAATATTAGTTTATATATATCAATAGTGAAAATGTGATACCTTGTGTTTCTGTATTTTAGTAAAATTTAATGAGCCAGTGAGTTATGGATTACTAGGTTGCATACTTGCATCTCATTTTTGCAGATTATTTTTTTTTAAAGAACATTTCCAAACACAGCTGTAATAAATATTTAAAGATAGCCTGAGTTACATTGTTGATGTAAGTGCACAGTTCCTATGTACAGGTATAATCAATTCAGCATCGAAATGCGCTATTTATAATTATTTAGTTATTCTGCAAAGATGTTAAATGTAATGGCTAGTAAATTTACGATGACCATGGTATGTGTTACATAGCTTTGCACCCTTTAAAGAGTACAGTGTGTATTGATCTCTGCATAGGTCACTTCCTAATTCAAAATTACTAAAATATTCAGAAATCCTAGCCTTCTCATTTATGCAGTGCAGCTGCAGTATCAAATAGATATTCTTAACACATGACCACCTATATCATACTTCTGTGAACATGCTTAAGAATGGGTTTCAGTTAATGACAAGCATTTGATTATAGAAAAGCTAGTGCGCAAGATTAGTGCACACTGAAAATAATAACATTTTCTGAGCACAGGAAGAGAAATACTTGCTACTCCTGTTTTATTTTCTATATTTACTCATAGAATTCATACAGTTTATATTATAAGAAGACAAATGCTTCACTTTTCATGGTGTATGTTTGTTTTAAGGAGTACTAATGGTTACTTTTCCATTTTTGTATGTAGCTCTAAGTTGTACATATATACTCATTATTGGAATTTTTCTATTTATAAAGTTTCACTGTTGATGGTGAATGCTTATTTTTATGGTTTCCCATGCCACTGCCCCCCCCCTCTCTCTCTCTCTCTGCTGTCTCTCCTCTCTTTCTCTTCTCTCACTCGCACACAAACACATTTCATGCTTCAAAGGTGATGTAAATGTGACGTCTGCAATTGAATGTATTGTTTAATTGTTGCACACAGCCATTTGGATTGAGCTGCTGAAGCTTTTGGGAGGACATTTACTTCAATAATATTTTCAATTTTTGATTTTTTTTGGTTTTCATTTTGACTCATTGCTGCTTCTGAATCCTAATATGATATGACTCGAGTGGGAAAGATTAATCTTAAATCACCTGTAGAAACATGCATACACATAATTTGTGAGATAATATTTGTTATACATTTATGGGAATATAGGTTTTAGTTCTATGCAATTGGAAATCAATTTCTTTAACTACAAATTTTTGTAATAATTTCTAGCCTTTGAAAAGTTTGCCATCTATGTTTGATCTTACAGTATTAATGACACTTCTCTTTTCCACTTAGAAACTTGTCATCTCAAATTATTTTACCTAGTTTGCTCAAGCACTCTTCTAACTATTAGTTTCTGTCCAAATTTACATTTTTGTATAAAACTGAAGTGCCAGCAGTGAATTTTGTTTACCACTTATGCCTCACTCCTTTCTTTCAACACTGGGTTCTTGCTGTGTCAATTGAATGATAGAGCAAAGTGAAATAACTGTCAGTTTATTTTGTTATATTCACTAATACAAGTGTTTACCTGTTGTTTTACAATCCAATATATTTATGCTATATTATCACCGCTTTGCGTTTTTGAAGGTCTGTACATGGATAACAATGCCATGATATTTTAAACATTTGGTTTTGTACCCTTGCAGTAAGCCTAACAATGCAAAAGTAAATGGAAAAGTAATTTATCTCAGGATTGTGAAAATAGAAATGGAATCTCTTACAACTCATAAAAGGAAACAAGGGACCTGGAAAGATAATTTTAAGTTATCTGGTTGTGATTATGGATTTATATAAGGAATATTCGATCATCTGCAATTTAAGGCTTACTTTCTTAAATTGTAAATTCTCACATTTAATCACTCGCAATATTTAGGTTTTTCAGGAATTTCTATTTCTCAAAACATGCAAAAGACCTACTTAAATATTATGTAACATAGGCATCAGACATTATTTTGTCATTTCCAAGGCTTATTTGAACAATGAAATGAACATGAAAATAAAACTAGTTATAGATGGAGACCGAATTCTGTTTACAGCGGTGCAGCCCTAACAGACTAATAGCCTGCAACACTCTGTTCATCCTATAATCATCGAACACAAAATTGATCAAAAGGCTAGTTAAATTGCAGTACGATACTGAACCGAAATGGTTCTATTTTGCATGATTGAAGCAAGATTAACCACTGCATGAACAAATTGAATTCAAGCACCACCGCAACTGGGTTGTTTTAATATAAAATCTGAAATACAAAGCTAAAACTATTTTGTATTATGCAAATGAACAACCAAGTTACAAAGAAATTGGATATAAAGTAAGGCCTTCTTGCTCTGTTGGAAATAGAAGTGTTTTGCATGTTTGGTGAATGGCTCAAAACAACAATGTTGATTGATATGGTGTACTCGGAAAACTATTGCATAGGTGTCTGGAGCATGGGTTCTTATTCTGTAATGCAACCAACCTATATGTATCTGTTTATACCCTTCTCCTTACTAATTCAAATATCATCACGGCTTGAAGGACTGGTGGCTTTTGCACAGTGCTGTCTTACTACCAGAAAAACCTAAAACAATGAGTTCCTCAGTAAATGTCAAGTTTTTCATCCTGAAAATTCAGAATTAACTATGTTTCACAATTCCTCTGAAATAACTTCCCTTTTGATTTTAATAGGATGGCAGGTAATAACACCTGAAACATGTTTGTGAAATTGGACCTTTCAATTGGTTCCCTCCCTCGTCAACATTTGCATCTGCATTTCATAACCAAGCCAGCAGAATGTAATTCATTAGCTATTTTAACAGTATCTCATCCTAAAAAACAATTGTGTTCTTGTTAAAACCTTTGATGAAATGTTCAAAGTAACTTAATTCTTCTATTTTTCTCAAAGGTTATGTATGCTTAAATAACTATTCACAGCCATAGTCACTTCGAACCACACGTGCAATTGCTAATTGATCATTTATCATAATTTAACTATATTTGTGCTATCAGTTCGTATGGTCAAATGGAGTTCTGGGATAACTTAAATTTTCTGCCAGTTTTATTATTTCCTAACGGGAGATGACTAAATTATTGATGTTTATGAATATGTTTAACATTCTGTAAACTAAGATGTAATGTAAAAAACATAAACATTAATACTTTTGAGCATGGAGGAGAAATTGCAGATGGTAACATTAATATAATAGCAAATCTGCTTTCAAGATACTTTTGTAAGAAACATTTTCCTCTGATGTGAAACGCGATTTGTTCATAAAAATTCACAAAGACAAAATAAGGAACCATTGGAGTTATTTATTTGTACAGTTTTATTGTATTTGTCAAAGTGAGGAATGCTGTTGTTCACTGAAAGGAATATACAATGCCCTCCATAATGTTTGGGACAAAGACCCATCAATTATTTATTTGCCTCTGTACTCCACAATTTGAGATTTGTAATAAAAAATATCACATGTGGTTAAAGTACACATTGTCAGATTTTATTAAAGAGTACTTTTATACATTTTGGTTTCACTATGTAGAAATTACAGCTGTGTGTATTTCAGGGCACCATAATGTTTGGGACACATGGCTTCACAAGCGTTTGTAATTGCTCGGGTGTGGCTATATGTCGGTTTAAATGCCTCCTTAATGCAGGTATAAGAGAGCTCTCAGCACCTAGTCTTTCCTCCAGTCTTTCCATCACATTTGGAAACTTTTATTGCTGTTTATCAACTTGAGGATTAAAGAAGCCATTATGAGGCCGAGAACAAGAATAAAACAGTCAGAGACATCATCCAAACAGGCTTACCAAAATCAACTGTTTGGAACATCTTTAAGAAGAAAGAGAGCACTGGTGAGCTTACTAATTGCAAAGGGACTGGCAGGCCAAGGAAGACCTCCACAGCTGATGACAAGAATTCTCTCTATAATAAAGAAAAATCCCCACACACCTGTCCGACAGATCAAGAACACTCTTCAGGAGTCAGGTGTGGATTTGTCAATGACCACTGTCCGCAGAAGACTTCATGAACAGAAATACAGAGGCTACACTGCAAGATGCAAACCACTGGTTAGCCACAAAAATAGGATTACCAGGGTACAGTTTGCCAAGAAGTACTTAAAAGAGCAACCACAGTTCTGAAAAAAAGATCTTGTGGCCAGATGAGACGAAGATTAACTTATATCAGAGTGATGGCTAGAGCAAAGTATGGAGGAGAGAAGGAACTGCCCAAGATCCAAAGCATACCACCTCATCTGTGAAACACGGTGGTGGGGGTGTTATGGCCTGGGCATGTATGGCTGCTGAAGGTACTGGCTCACTTATCTTCATTGATGATACAACTGCTGATGGTAGCATGATGAATTCTGAAGTGTATAGACACATCCTATCTGCTCAAGTTCAAACAGATGCCTCAAAACTCATTGGCTGGCGGTTCATTCTTCAGCAAGACAATGATTCCAAACACTGCTAAAGCAACAAATGAGTTTTTCAAAGCTAAAAAAATGGTCAATTCCTGAGTAGCCAAGTCAATCACCTGATCTGAACCCAATTGGGCATGCCTTTTGTATGCTGAAGAGAAAACTGAAGGGGACTAGCCTCCCAAACAAGCATAAGTTAAAGATGGCTGCAATACAGGCCTGGCAGAGCATCACCAGAGAAGACACCCAGCAACTGGTGATGTCCATGAATCACAGACTTCAAGCAGTCATTGCATGCAAAGGATATGCAACAAAAGTCTAAACATAACTACTTTCAATTACATGCCATTGCTCTGTCCCAAACATTATGGTGCCCTGAAATGGGGGGTGGGGTGGGGGGGGGGGGGGACTATGGATAAACACTGCTGTAATTTCTACATGGTGAAACCCAAATGTATAAAAATGGCCTTTATTAAAATCTGACAATGAGCACTTTAACCATGTGATTTTTTTCTATTACAAATCTCAAATTGTGGAGGACAGAGGCAAATAAATAAATGATCGGTCTTTGTCCCAAACATTAGGGAGGGCACTGTGAGAACCTTATAATATCCACATGATGGTAACTAGGTGCATTGTTGTATGTTGCTGGTTCCATTATTATTGTTTGAAATCAAATCCAGTTGTGAAAGCCATTATACTTCACAAAATGATTTATAATAATTAACAGAAATACAATATAACAGAAATGGCACATCAGCTACTTGCAATGCACTCCATCTAAAATTTTAATACTCAAGGTTGTCCGATAACATTTGCTTCCATGTTTAAGATGAATACCAAAGGTCAAAGGTATTTTATTAGTCACATTCACATACACCCAGGTGTAGTGGTGAAATGCTTTTTGCCATTTTGCAGCACACAAAAAAAGAATACAGACATAACACCAATAAGAGTCTTAAACACAAAGAACATCCCCCCACAATGGCTCCCACCATGAGGGAAGGCACAAAGTCCAGTCCCCAACCCCAGTTCACCCATAGTCGGGCCCATTGAGGCCTCCACAGTTGCCTCTACGGAGGCCCGATGTTCCAGGCCTTTCTCGCTGGGTGATGTTGCTCCGGCGTCGGGAGAGTCCTCCCAGCGGCTTGGGAACCCTGGAACGGCCGCTTCCGCACTGGAGGCCGCGGCTTCCGAAGCCAACAAGGCCGCGCCGGTTGGAGCTCCACAACTGGCGATCTCATCTAGAGATCCCAGGCTCGCGGTGTAAAGTTCAGCGCCGCAGCTGGTCGCTCCACAGTCCCGCAGCTCCGCGATGTTTTACCCGGCGGTCTCAGCTCACCGGAGCTCTAGCGCGGCGACCCGGGCAAGGCATCGTTCGCTCCGCGATAGCGCTCCAGCCCCACCCCCCACATAAAAAAGTCTAGACCTCCAAACAAAACACTTAACTAACTAAAATAAAAAGATGAAGAGACAGACAGCTGCTGGCTGGGCAGCCATGCACAGGACAGCGCCCCCTCGAGAATACAAGTGAAAATATACTTTTAAAGGTAATGTAAGCAAGTTATAGTAACAATGGATGGTCGTGATCTCATGTCCAATGTTCATTTGAGCCTGTAGTTTCCTTATTGGGCTATGTTATATAGAACAGGAATTTTGTCTGCTGAAAATGTGAGTTGACTTTTCCTGAAGTTGGACTCAGAGTCTACCAGCTAGTCAAGTTCAATGATTTCTCAGGGACCTCTACAGTAAAATATTCTAATCAATTTCTTCCACCCAACATTCAATGTTGGAAATCTTGATTGTGTTTCCTTTGTAGCTGATGCCAGAAAAGGCAACAAAATTGTACTTTTTACTTTTGGCATTGGTATATTATCGTCACGTACTGAGACACAGTGAAAAGCTTTTTATTTGCATGCTATGCAATTAAATCAGATAATACCAAACATGAATAAATTCAGGTAGAGCAAAGAGAAAAAATACCAGAGTGCAGGATATAGTTTTCAGTATTGTAGCTTTACAGTTCCAGGGCAAAGTCCAATGTCCGCAATAAGGTAGGCTGGAAGATGGGGACGACACTGTTTAGAAGACACGTAGGAAATTGCACCGTTTTAAGCAGTTTTACTAAATAGCAATGAATCATAAAAGTGAGCACAATTTCAGATGGCTATTTTTTAAAGACTGTTTATCAATTCAACTACATTCATTTAAAATAAGGCCAGCATTACAATTCCAGTCTTCCATTAGTTCAACTGATATCAATTGCTATGCAGTGGTTATCCAGTACTCTTCCCTGGTGTTACTCCTATGTTTTATATTATGTAAATAACATGTAAAGCTTTAGATTCACGTTGGTTTAGGAAGCTTTAATTTTTGAATGTCAAATTGTGTTCACTTACAATGGGGAAAAATTTGAGAAAAGGGAATGACCAGGGCATAAATTACTCGGAGAATCTATTTGGTCTATTCCATCAAGGTCTTCCATGAGTTTTGCTTTGAAGGTGGATCGCTTACTTACCTCTTACTGTTCCGCCCATTAAAGGTTCCTGGTAAACTTCAAAGCAAAAGCAGGTACAACATTTTAGTGCCCATCTTCAATCACCATTCTGTGAAACACTGTTTTTCAGCACCCATGAGATTGTTGCCTCAGATTCTCTTGTGTCTCCATTTAACAACTATTTCTTAATAATAATAAGCATTTGCAATAATTATGTAATGTGTTAAGTGGCATGGGCCATACTATTGAGCTACTTTAATGGGTAGGCTCATAAGTGCTAACTGGGGATATTCTGCATTTTTAATCTTTTTGCCTGTTCTGGGCTAACTGCAGGGGGTGTATGCTCTGCAAGGGATGTATGCTCTCCACAGCAATTTCCTCATAGGAACTATTGTATGTTCACCTTTGAATCCAGCTTGCAGTTTCTCAAACTCTCCTCTTCTCAACTACATTTTTTTTATCTTCGTGCCAGCTCTCAGGGAACTCGAGGACTGGAATTCCAATCTATTCCTTTTAAACAAGCTTTTAATCTAATTATATCTTTCATTGCTACCATATGACTGCTGGGCATAGAGCATTAGTGTTCTGACACAAGTCACAGAGCATCCAATTGGAAAGGCCATTATTGTCCACAGTGTTGAAATTAATGATGACATAGACAATTCTTAATACAATTTTAGGTGCAATGTTTCAACTCGATAACAACCAGAGGAAAAAATAACTTGGTTTGGGACAGCACTTAGCATAGCAGATAAAGCTGCTGTCTTACAGCTCTGGCATCTTTGGTTCAATCCTGACTTCCAGTGTTGTCTGTGTGGAGTTTGCATGTTCTCCCTGTGGCTGCTTGGGTTTTGCCTGGATTCTCTGTTTCCCTCACACGTGTTGTAGACTTGTAGGTTAGTAGGTTAATTGACCAGATTAAATTGCCTTCAGTAGGTAGATGTGTGGTACAATCTGGGGGGATGGGATTGGTTGGAATGTGTGAAAATAGGTTACAGGACAAATTAGTGAAGAAGAGGTTTGTTCAGTGAGCCGATAGCGATCCAATAGCTGAAATGACCTCTTACATTATAAGGAAATATGGAACATGTTTACAATATTTTCTTATGACTAGGCATCAGATAATAAGAGAAGGACTGATTAAGTATAATAATGAACTCCTCCAAAGAATTTACGAATAACAGATTGGACAATGTGTTCAAATTACCGCCACCTTGAAAGTGGAGTGGGCCATTGGAGCATGCACGCCATCTATTTTTGCATACATAAGATATTCTAAACAAAGAGCAAAGATATTCTAAAAAAAGAGAAAAACTTGGAGAGTGGCCATACCCCAGTTAACTATTACTACAAAGACTAGCCTAGTGCTTTTAATACATCCCAAAATAGGAATAAAAGGAGTAAGGCACAAAATAATTAGATCAATAGAGGGTTTATTATTGGTGCTGGTTTCTTATTTTCATGTGTACCGTGATACTATAAAAAGCTTTGTTTTGCATGCTATCCATGCCAATCATACTACACATGAGAACAAAAGATAAAATAAACAGAGTGTAGAATATAATGTTAGAGGTACTAGATTAAGAAAAAATGCAAGGGCTGCAACATGGTAGACTGGAAGACCAGGAATTCATACTTAGCACGTGAGAGATCCATTCAAGTTTAGTTTGAGTTTAGTTTATTGCCATGTATAGCAAGATACAGTGAAAAGCTTTTGATGCGCGCTATCCAGTCAGTGGAAAGACAATACATGATTACAATCGAGCCACCCACAGTGTACAGATAAAGGGAATAATGTGAATAACATTTAGTGCAAGATAAATGCAGTAAAGTCCAATCAAAGATAGTCCAAGGATCTCCAATGAGGGAGATAGTAGTTCAGGACTCCTCTAGTTGTTGGTAGGATGGCTCAGTTGCCTGATAACAGCTGGGAAGAAATTAACCCTGACTCTGGAGGTGCACTGAACATTTTCACAAGAGTTTGATATTAGTGTGGAAAAAGCTGTTCTTGAAAGTGGTAACGTGTGGTTTTAAGCTTTTGCATCTTCTGTGGGAGAGGGGAAATGAGAGTCATTGGAGACATACCAAACTTTCTTATCTTCTGCGGAGGTGCAGGCATTGGTGTGCTTTCTTGGTTGGAGCCTGAATGTGTTTGTTCCTGGACAGACTGTTAATGGCATTTGAACCAAGGTACTCAATATGCTGAAAAATTTTCCGCGACCTAGCTGAGGCCGCGAGTAGGTGGGAACCTCCCTCGAGCATGAAGGCGAGTTCCAGCCACCTCATACAACCTCCTAGGACCTCGTGTCGACTATGCTGCGAGCTTGAGTCCAGGGCAAACTCTTCTAAACTCGCAGCGTAGGTCGCCCAAGTGGGACAGCCCCTTAATTGAGGACCTTGCCCATCTCCTGTGGCTCCACACAGAGGTGACCGCTTTGATTCCTGAGAGGTCCCACACTCTAGTAACCCTTTTCCCACTTTTGTATTTATGAAATCTTTTGGGATTGTCCTTAATGTTGCCCGCCAGAGCTATCTCCTGGCCCCTTTTTGCCCTTCTGATTTCCTTATTTTGTTTACTCCTTAGTTCCCAAAACTCCTCCAGGGATGCACTTGATCCAGCTGCCTATACCTGTCCCATGCATCCTTCTTGTTTTGGACCAACGACTCAATTTCCCTCATCAGTCAATCTTCCTTACATTTGCCTGCTTTGCCCTTCACCCTAACGGTCGGCAGAACACTTTTAAAAACATTCCACTTGGCCAATGTTCCTATCCCCTCAAATAACCTGCTCCAGTCAACTTGAGTGAGACCTTCTCTCATACTCTCATAGTTGGCCTTATCCTAGTTGAGCATTTTAACACGTGGGCCCTCTCTGTCCCTATCCATAACTATCTTAAACCTGATCGAACTGTGGTCACTGGTCCCAAAAGGCTCCTCCACACACACTTTATTAACTTGCCCCTCCCAATTTCCCAATACTAGATCCAGCATTGCCCTCTCACCTGTGGGGGGGGGGGGGGGGGGGGGGGGGGGGGGGGGGCTCTATATACTGCTTAAGAAAACCCTCCTGAACACTTTTGAGGGATTGCACCTCATTTAAACCCTTCACACTATGATTTCCCCAGTCTATATTGGAAAAGTTAATATCCCCTACTGCAAAATCTTATTTGACCTGCAGCTGTCGGCAATCTTCTAATCCCCGTTGACTATTCGGGGGTCTGTGTTCCACCTATATAGCCCCATTAGATGAACTGTTCGTAATGTCAACTCTGATCACTGCTGTGACATCTTCCTTAACCAACAATCCTCCTTAACCTTCCTCTTTTTCCCTCACCCCTGTCTTTCCTGAAGCTTCTGTACCCCGGAACATTGAGCTGCCAGTCCTGCCCTCCCTTAACCAGCTTTCAATCATGGCTACAACGTCCCAGTCACTCGTACCTATCCATGCCCTAAGCTCATCTGCGTTACCCGTCAGACACCTTGCACTAAAATACATGCAGTTTAAACCAACCCTCCTTCCTCGCTCTCCGCCTTTCACCTGCCTATTCTGTCCACTAACCTTTCCCTTACCACCCTTCATACCAACTTCTAGCCTCTCCCGTGCCACTGTCCTGTACGAGATCCCACCCCCCCCCTGCCAATCTAGTGTGAACCTGCCCGCTAGGATGTTACTCCCCCTCCACCTGCTCTACAACATTTCCCAGATGCCTACCATTCACTGTGTGGGTCCTGCCCATGTTAGACTTCCCAAAATACAACACCTCACATTCCTCAGCCCACCTGGCCAATCGATCAAGATCCCGCTGCAATCTTTCACAACCATCTTCACTATCTGTGAAGATCTTCTCCATGATCCATTTTTGAAACATTATTTTGTGTTTGTAATTCAGTCATGCAAACATCTACAAAGCAAAACTGAGTATATTGTGCAAGCTTTCAATGGCGGTTTATTTTTACAATTAATGGACCCATGCATTAAAATAACACACTTCAAATTATGAGAGAGAAACTTACAAGTAGTGTCATCTTTTCAGATATAACATGGGATACTTACTATATGCTGGTTGCCTTTTCTGCACTGAGAATGTGTACCATTTAGTATGACGTGATCCATTGTTGTATTAACTACTGTTGTTTACTGTTAATAAAGGATGTATGGGTGTAAGTTCTATTCTGATAACTCGCCTCACTTCACAGCAACAGAGAGAAGAAGCTACAAATGCTACAATGGTGCAATATAGCTCATATCTATTTTTCAATGTTTTCGATTGTGAGCTGAACTTTCTGAAGCAGCAATTGGTCTAGCAGATCCCGCAGAGGGACTATAGTTTTCCTCTAAAACCACTGGCACACTGGACTCCAACATTGGCATGCTTAAAATGTAGGTCAAGTATACTTTGGTTAACTTAATACAACTTAAAGAGGATTTAGGGGAGATGTAAGGAGTTTGAAAACGTTTCAAATATTGGGCAATGTTTGATGAGTACCGATTACCATATAATGCCAACCTTTTCAGTAGCGTGGATAAGATGCTATCTGACTATTATTTATCCATCTACCAACTCCACGAATGCTGATTATTTGGTAACATATCTCCTGGCTTTGGTGGGATCTTGCTTTATCTAAATTTCTGTTGAAAATGCCTTAACATTATAAATCTTCTGATTTGACTCAAACTGTACTTATATTTTACTTGCCAGCATCTAATTAACTCACCTTTAGTAGCTACACTCTGATTCTAGCATTGTAGAATGACATGTACATAAGATGCTGTGATGGCAGAGATGACAGTTCTGTAGATCAACCTACAGTAATCAGCATTGGTTTGAGATATCTGGCAGCTTTAGAACAGTGATTACCTACCTCTGTTCTCCATCGTTTCATTTATAAAATATTTTTTAAATGACTGGCACAGCGAATGCTCAAAATAATAGTTGTGAACGCGTACACACTTTTTTTTGTGATTATATTCAAAATGTTCAGAAGAATTCCCAGCCAAACCACAGATGGCACCAAGCAAAAAAAAAAACATTTTGCCCAAAACGTGTTTACATGTTCAATATTATTGTTGCGTTTGTTCCATTTTTGACCTTCTTTGCTGAAGGATGCCTTACAAGTCTTCACATTAAAGAGAACATTTGAAAGGGTTGAACCTGCAGTTATGGTTCCTGAGGGAATGTCAGCAACAAGATAAATACAATTTATTCATTGCCAACTTCTTAGTACATTAATATAACTAATAAGAATCAACAGATTAGAGAAGCTAGAGAAATATGCATTTTCCATTCAATTTTCAGTAACTGAATTAGAATGTACAATGGAGTCACATTGCATGAAGAATCGGCCTTATATTTCATTCAAGTAGATTCATGCACTGCAACGCTGAACTTCAAGAACAAATTGCATGATTAGAATCATCGACCCACCTCCAAGTCAACTACTCTTTCTTCATGGTATTCACATTCTATTCTAAATTTAGCTCCAATTCCATTGAATTATTGCACATTTATTCAAACCACACGTCGTTTGGAAAGCAAGATTGGGAGAAGAAGAAACCAAGACTCATAATTTCTTAAACACCATTCACAATAGAAATATAGAAAATTAAATCTCCTCGCTGAATTTCTGAAGGACTACCACAGAAACAAGAATTAAAAAAACAAAGTGCTGGAAGAACAGCATTTGTGAAGAGAAATAGACAGACGGTTTCAGTTTGAAGAAGGGACTCGTTCCAAAACATCACATTATCATTTCCCTCCTCAGATGTTGCCTGACCTGCTGAGTTCCTCCAACACTTTGCTTTTCACTTAAGATTCCAGCATCTGCACTTTCTTGTGTCTCCATTTTATGTAAGAATATATATATATATATATATTTAAATGCTGAAAACCATAACAAAAACAGGAAATGTTGAAAAAGCTCAACAAGAAAAGACAGGAATTGAAAATAATTACAAATAATATTACTTAGTCAAGCGTTCAAGAAGGAACTGCAGATGCTGGAAAATCGAAGGTTGTAGCGGCGCCTGCTGGCGTACACAGAGATCGAACCTGGCGTTCGGAAGTCGCGGTCATGTGACTCGTGAGGGCCCGCTTGTTTCGCGCAGTTTTTGCTTGCGCGCGTTAGTTCAGCGCTGACCACTGTTGTGGGCAGACATGTCTAAAGAACCTGTATACTGGAAATTGAACTTTTGAATAAAGATCTGTTGGAAACCCCAGTTGTCGTTCTTCAGACCGCCAAAAGGTAGACAAAAATGCTGGAGAAACTCAGCGGGTGCGGCAGCATCTATGGAGCGAAGGAAATAGGCACGTTTCGGGCCGAAACCCTTCTTTAGTCTGTAGGCTGAAGAAGGGTTTTGGCCCGAAACGTTGCCCATTTCCTTCACTCCATAGATGCTGCTGCACCCGCTGAGTTTCTCCAGCATTTTTGTCTACCTTACTTAGTCAAACACTGGCTATAATCGGAATGTTTTTCTCCAAAATGTTCTCTAAAAATGTTTTATCATTTTACTGTAGATTTTTAGGATTATTCTGCCATTAATGAGACCAAGGAATTGATTGTTGACTTCAGGAAGATGCCTGCAAAGCTGCAGCAAGAGGAAATTAATTGTCCTGCTTCCCATCCAGTGTATATGATTAAATAAACACTCTTGAACTCTGCAGCCCTGCAGCAACTGGCACATCCATCCCTTCATTCACCAAAACGCTTATTCATAAGTACAAGCTGTATATAATCAGGTGTTCATAACATGGGGCGGAATTGTAGAGGAATTCTGTTACTAATTAACCCACCAACCTTCACTTCTTTGGCATGAGGGATTAAATCAGAGTCCCCATGCTGTTGGAGGGCTAACATACAAACTCCACATAGACATCAAGATTGAACCCAAGTTGTTGGAGCTGCGAAGAAGCAGGTCATGTAGCTACATCACTGTGCCACCCTTTGCCCTATTACATTAATCATACTTCTCCCCAGAATGTCACAGATGCCACCTGACCTCTTGGATATCGCCATCATCGCCGATTAGTCTGAAGAAGGGTCTCGACCCGAAACCCATTCCTTCTCTCCAGAGATGCTGCTTCACCCGCTGAGTTACTCCAGCATTTTGTATCTACCTTTGCCACATCTTCAGACTTTATATAAAATTTCCATTCTTTCCCAAATTTTTATATGCTTGTTGTTTTCACAAAACATTTATAAAATTGGAATTTAGCAGATAGATGGCTGAAATTCTTTCCAAAATTGAAATACTAATTAAATTTGGAAGCATTATTTGCTAAGTGAACAAACAAGCAAATGTTTTTTGCAGTGAGAAAGCCTCCTTATGATTCCATTCAAAGTACAAATGTGAACTGGACATCCTCCCTTTGTATAAACACATAATTCAAAGAAAGCTATCAGAATTCTTAAATGAAATATGAGTTTTTATTTGTTAGTTGACACGTCACAGGATCTCCCGGTGGTGGCCTGTACAATAGCACCCTCTACAGGATGACTGCCATCTTTCAGCCATCTCCAAACCATCTGTACTTTGTTCACCCATCTTCTCAGAGAGAGACAGGTGCCACTTTGACCCCTTCTTTAAAAGTATGGTGCTACAGGCAGTAGTGCCGCAGGCTGAAAGTACCAGAGGCCCAGGTTCAATCCTCCCCATGGATGCTCTGGTTTTCTACCCCATATTTCTCAAATACTTACTGTTGACTTGGGAGTGAAAATAACTTCTTCAATGTTTTTTACATTTCCGATACATTTATTTCACCTTGTGGTAGACATTTAGATTCTGGTATGTAATTACAATTCAAATGGCATGATATATGAATATATTTTATTTTCATTTTAAGCTGAGCACAATTATATTTCTGATTGCTTCTCATGAAAATTCAATTGACCACAATTTAAGATGTGGATTCAAATATTGCTTACCAATACTAAATATCCAGTTATTAAACTGCACTTAATGACTTCTGTGAATTGTTAATTGAATTACAATTTAGTTAGTTCGATCTGCGCACCTGTGTTTTTTAAGATTTTTAAACCTCATTAACTTTTACGACATTCAACCAATCAGAACAAAAGCTGGTGCTCTTGCAGCACAGGAGAACGGTGAGTGAACCGGTGAAAAATCGTAGCGCTATCGCAAACCGTTTTGGCTCAAATAGAAAGACCGCCAAACCGGAAGATAACAAGATCAGAGTTTTAGTTATGTATAGATTATTGATTTGCTCCTTTTACCCCTTCCCCCGCCCTACCCACTCATGCATAGCCCCCAACTGCGCAGGTGCGGCTAGCGAGGGAGAGGGGGGGGGGTAGAGGGGGAGGGGGTAGAGTGGGAGAGGGGTAGAGTGGGAGAGGGGTAGAGAGGGAGAGGGGTAGAGAGGGAGAGGGAGAGGGATAGAGAGGAACGGGGGTGGGGCGCGCAGCGTCACAGTAGAGGGCTGGTTCCCAATCGCAATATTCCATCAATCACTCATAGGTCCCAATACTCACCACTCCCTAGAGAGGGAGGGGGTAGAGAGGGAGGGGGTAGAGAGGGAGGGGGGGGGGCAGAGAGGGAGTGGGGGCAGAGATGGGGGGTGGAGAGGGGGGAGACAGGGAGGATGGGGGGCAGGGAGGGATGGTGTGCTGGGTGGGAGTGGGGGCAGGGAGGTAGGGGGGCAGGGAGGGAGGGGGGTAGGGATGGGGGGGGTAGGGAGGGAGGGGGGCATATAGAGGGTGGGCAGAGAGAGGGGGGCAGAGAGGGATGGGGTGCAGAGAGAGAGGGGGGAGGCAGAGAGGACCCGAGGACTCCAAGCGAGGCGGCGGGCGGGCGTCGACCCGAGGACCGTGAGTTTGGCTGCTCCAGTTCAGGGCCCGAATTCATTTCCGGGCTCGTTCTTTTGAATAACCGGGGGGGGGGGGGGGGGGGGATCACTCGAAGCGCGTGGAAAATACTGTGTGAGACGGGCAGACCCATTGTGACGTCATCAGCTCGTTTAAATTCAAAGGCTTTTGATATTTTTAAACATTTTCAGTAATGTCGAGAAATAAAGCATCAAATTTTCAAATAATGTGATTTTGGACTCGACGAGAAAAATGTCAACCAGACTATGTAAATTTTATCGTTACCACGTAGTTTTTTTGCGAAGATGTAAAAACACACATACACACATACAAGATCAGAGTTTTAATAGGTACTAGACTAAGTGGGACCCGTTGGGTCCCGGCATCACACAGGAGGGCTGGTCATCCAATGCAATATTCCACCTCTCCACCAATTCTAATATTGGTGGCCAGTTTGGGGGGGGGGGGGGGGGCTTTCTGGAGCACCTAGTATGGGTGTTGTGGGCTGAAGGGACTGGTTTCCAGAGGGCTAGTATGCAAATTGTGCGCCAAATGGATTATTGGGCTGGCGTCTCAGTCAATCAAGCCTGTTGTGCTGGCAACTCACTCACTCACGGCTGGTGGGCTGGTAGTTGACTCACGGCTAATCCTTGAAATTCTTATTTCAAGCAGGGCATAAGGCCACCAAATTCAAGTGCAGTTTCTTACCACTTCTAGCAGGGTGCAAGGCCACCAAATTCAAGTGCAGTTTCATACCATATGAAGTACGGTGCAAAGCCACTAAAGACTGCGAGTCGTGACCTCTCCCTCCTCCATTTTGCAGAGACTGAGCCACACCCACATTTCCGGGTTTTATAACCCCCCTCCCCCCACCGGAAAAGGTGTGGCTTTCATGGAGTGATTGACAGGAGAGAGATTCTCAACATTTAAAAAAAAACTAATAACACTTTTATTTTTCATTGATAGGAAGAATTCTCTGCACCTGCTCAGCAGAGGGGGACTGAGTAAGATGGCCACAAATCACAGCCGTAAGTGGTATTTTATTTAAAATCAATATACAATGCAAACAGGAAGTAAGTGCATTTACAGTAGTGCCTTTTAACTTCAAGCCAAAGCACCCAAGCCACCATTTGCAGTAAGTAGTGTCTTTCAACTTCATGCCACCATTTGCAGTAAGTGGTGCCTTTCAACTTCAAGCCAATGCACCCAAGCCACCATTTGCAGTAAGTAATGCCTTTTAACTTCAAGCCATTGCATCCAAGCCACCATTTGCAGTAAGTAGTGGCTTTCAACTTCAAACCACACCCAAGCCACACCCAAACCACCATTAGCAGTAAGAGGTGCCTTTCAACGTCAAGTCAAAGCTCCCAAGCAACCATTTGCAGTAAGTAGTGCCTTTCAACTTCAAGCCAAAGCAACCAAGCCACCATTTGCAGTAATAGTGCCTTTCAACTTCATGCTACCATTAGCAGCAAATAGTGCCTTTCAACTTCAAGCCAATGCACCCAAGCCACCATTTGCAGTAAGTAGTGCCTGTCAACCTCATGCCACCATTTACAGTAAGTAGTGCCTTTCAACTTCAAGTCAAAGTTCCCAAGCCACCATTTGCAGTAAGTAGTGCCTTTCAACTTAAAACCAAAGCTCCCAAGCCACCACTTGCAGTAAGTAGTGCCTTTCAACTTCATGCCACCATTTGCAGTGCCTTTCAACTTAATGCCAAAGCACCCAAGCTACAATTTGCAGTAAGTAGTGCCTTTCAACTTAAAGCCAAAGCACCCAAGCCACCATTTGCAGTAAGTAGTGCCTTTCAACTTCAAGCCACAATTTGCAGTAAGTAGTGCCTTTCAACTTCAAGCCAATGCACCCACGTCCTCATTTGCAGTAAGTAATGCATTTTAACTTCAAGCCATTGCACCCAAGCCACCATCTGCAGTAAGTAGTACCTTTCAACTTCAAGCCACACCCAAGTCACACCCAAGCCACAATTTGCAGTAAGTAGTGCCTTTCAACTTCAAGCCACACCCAAGCCATCATTTGCAGTAAGTAGTGCCTTTCAATTTCAAGCCAAAGCAACCAAGCCACCATTCGCAGCAAGAGTGCCTTTCAACTTCGAGCCAAAGCACCCAAGCCTCAATTTGCAGTAAGTAGTGCCTTTCAACTTCAAGTCAAAGCTCCCAAGCCACCATTTGCAGTAAGTAGTGCCTTTCAACTTCATGCCACCATTTGCAGTAAGTAATGCCTTTCAACCTCAAGCCATTGCACCCAAGCCACCATTTGCAATAAGTAGTGCCTTTCAACTTCATGCCACCATTTGCAGTAAGTAGTGCCTTTCAACTTCAAGCCACAATTTGCAGTAAGTAGTGCCTTTCAACTTCAAGCCAATGCACCCACGCCCCCATTTGCAGTAAGTAGTGCCTTTCAACTTCACGTCAAAGCTCCCAAGCCACCATTTGCAGTAATAGTGCCTTTCAACTTCAAGTCAAAGCTCCCAAGCCACCCTTTGCAGTAAGTAGTGCCTTTCAACTTCAAGCCAAAGCAACCAATTCACCGTTTGCAGTAAGTAGTGCCTTTCAACTTCATGCCACCATTGGCAGTAAGTGGTGTCTTTCAACTTCAAGCCACACCCAAGCCACCATTTGCAGTAAGTAGTGCCTTTCAACTTCAAGCCAAGGCAACCAAGCCACCATTTGCAGTAAGTAGTGCCTTTCAACTTCAAGCCAAAGCAACCAAGTCACCATTTGCAGTAATAGTGCCTTTCAACTTCAAGCCAAAGCTCCCAAGCCACCATTTGCAGTAAGTAGTGCTTTTCAACTTCAAGCCAAAGCAACCAATCCTCCATTTGCAGTAAGTAGTGCCTTTCAACTTCATGCCACCATTTGTAGTAAGTGGTGTCTTTCAACTTCAAGCCACAGCCAAGCCACACCCAAGCCACCATTTGCAGTAAGTGGTGCCTTTCAACTTCAAGCCAAAGCAACCAAGCCACCATTTGCAGTAAGTAGTGCCTTTCAACTTCAAGCCAAAGCAACCAAGCCACCGTTTGCAGTAAGTAGTGCCTTTCAACTTCAAACCAAAGCTCTCAAGCCACCATTTGCAGTAAGTAGTGCCTTTCAACTTCATGCCACCATTTGCAGTAAGTAGTGCCTTTCAATTTCAAGACACACCCAAGCCAAGCCAACCAGGGGAGGGGAGGGGGGGAGGGGGGGGGGCGCTTTCTTGAGCGCTAATATGAACCATTTTAGAACCAATAGACATTTTTTTTGCAAGCTTGAGAACCAATAGGGACACTTTTTGCAAGCTTTAGAACCAATAGACATTTTTTTTGCAAGCTTTAGAACCAATAGACATTTTTATTGCAAGCTTTAGAACCAATAGTTATTTTTTTGCAAGCTTTAGAACCAATAGACATTTTTTTGCAAGCTTTAGAACCAATAGAGACACTTTTTGCAAGCTTTAGAACCAATAGACATTTTTCAGATTCAGATTCAGATTCAATTTTAATTGTCATTGTCAGTGTACATATACACTTGCAAGCTTTAGAACTAATAGACATTTTTATGCAAGCTTTAGAACCAGTAGACATTGTTTTGCAAGCTTTAGAACCAATAGACATTTTTTGCAAGCTTTAGAAGCAATAGACACTTTTTGCAAGCTTTAGAAGCAATAGACACTTTTTGCAAGCTTTAGAACCAATAAAGACACTTTTTGCAAGCTTTAGAACCAATAGACATTTTTTGCAAGCTTTAGAACCAATAGACATTTTTTGCAAGCTTTAGAACCAATAGACATTTTTTTGCAAGTTTTAGAACCAATAGACATATTTTTGCCAGCTTTAGAACCAATAGAGACATTTTTTGCAAGCTTTAGAATCAATAGACATTTATTTTGCAAGCTTTAGAACCAATAGACACATTCTGCAAGCATTTTAGAACCACTAAGGGCACTTACATTTGAGTAGACATGTGTTCAGTGTTATTCACAGCTCAGAGAAACGTGACCCTCTGCCTTCCTCCATCTTGAAGAGACTGTGTGGCACACCACTTCCTGGTTTTATAGTCCCTCCCCCCTGCCGCCAGCAGGGGCAGCAGAGAGAATGGGGAATTTAGTAAAAACATTAATATATCTGTCATTTTTAATCGATGGGAAAAATCCTCGGCACACATGTGGCGGAGGGGGGCTCTGATCAAGGTGGCCAAAAATGACAGCCGTAGGTGGCGGCGTTCTCTTGGAAATCGCAGCACAGATGGCCAAAACCGGTCAAGAACAGACAGACAGACAGACAGACAGACAGACAGACAGACAGACAGACAGACAGACAGACAGACAGACAGATCGATCGATCGATCGATCGATCGATCGATCTGATGCTTCCTCCAGCATCTATCTACGAACAAACGATATTTAGTGAAACATTCAATTCTAACTTACATTATGAGCCATTCCTGAATTAAAGCTTGTTGGAATGGATGGAAAGTCAATATTGTTGCTATTAACCTTTCAGGCTATGTTGCAAAAATTTGCTGGCTTTTAAAATTGCCAGGCATAAGCTATTAATCAATGCCCAACGGGTCCATACCTGGTAAAGACATAAATTGAATAGCTAGGTTGTAAAAACTTGATTAGATCTTTGATACTACTCAGGGTATAAACTGAATATAACAAAAACACAAATTATTTCATTCAATTATTCTCCATCCCAACAAATCAGAGATGCATATAATCTGAAATGGAATTCTAAAATGATGCAGTATCTTGGTGTAACTATAACCAAAACACTTTCCAACTTGTTTGAAACTAATTATAACAAAATTGAAGAAAACATCAAAAAGGATGTTGAAAGGTGGTCGACCCTTCCTCTAGACTTCAGTGCCAGAATACAAACAGTAAAAATGAATATCCTACCTAAACTACTATATTTATTCCAATCTCTCCCAATTAATGTCCCCCGAGATAAATTCATAGCCTGGGATAAAATGATTTCTAGATTCATTTGGAATAGCAAAAAACCAAGAATAAAACTAACAACACTTCAACTGCCGAAAAGCAATGGCTTTACCAAATCTGAGGAAATACTTTTATGCAGCTCAACTCAGACCTCTGGCTTGTTGGTGTAAACCTGATTATGAATCTCGATGGAAAGATCTTCCGAGTGTTTCCCAATCAGAAACCTTGGATGAACTTTGAGATCCGCACTCTCCTGAAGTCCAGACACAGGGCATTCACCTCCAATGATACAGTGGCCTACATGAAGACCAGATACGACCTTGGTAAGGCCATCAAAAAGGCCAAAAGGGACTTCTGCTCCAAACTGGAGGACGAGACAGATGTTCGGCAGCTGTGGCAGGGTCTGAATGCAATCACCTCCTACAAGGCAAAACCAGGAGGCAGCTGGAATGCCGGTGTAACATCACTCCCTGACGAGCTCAATGCATTTTACGCAAGCTTTGACAGGGAGAATACTGATGTGCCTTCCCGATCCCCCATTCGCTGTGATGGCATTTCAGTCTCAGTCACAGAGGCCGATGTCAGGAAATCTTTCAGAGGGGTGAACCCCCGAAAAGCACCTGGACCTGATGGTATACCCGGCCGTGTTCTAAAAACCTGTGCGGACCAACTGGCGGGAGTTTTACGGACATTTTCAACCTCTCGCTTCTGAGGTCTGAGGTCCCCACCTGCTTTAAAAGGGCATCAATTATACCGGTGCCCAAGAAGAGTAAGGTGACATGCCTCAATGACTATCGACCAGTGGCACTAACGCCGGTGGTGATGAAGTGCTTTGAGAGGTTGATCATGGAGCAAATCAACTCCTACCTCGACAAAAACCTGGACCCACTGCAGTTTGCATACCGCCACAACAGATCAACGGTGGATGCGATCTCGCTGGCCCTCCACTCCGCACTGGACCACTTGGACAACAAAAACTCATATGTCAGGCTGTTATTCATTGATTACAGCTCGGCATTTAACACAATCATCCCCTCCAAACTGGTTACCAAACTCGCAGAACTGGGTCTCTGCGCATCCCTCTGCAACTGGATCCTCGACTTCCTCGTCCACAGACCACAGTCTGTTCGTATTGGTGGAAATGTGTCAGCCTCAATAACAATCAGCACGGGAGCACCTCAAGGCTGCGTGCTCAGCCCCCTGCTGTACTCACTCTATACCCATGACTGCGTAGCGAACCACAGTGCGAACTCCATCATCAAGTTCGCTGACGACATCACTATTGTGGGGCGTATCACTGATGGGGATGAGTCAGAGTACAGAAGAGAGATCGAGCAACTGTTCATATGGTGCCAGCGCAATAACCTGGCCCTCAACACCAGCAAAACCAAGGAACTGATTGTGGACTTTGGAAGGAGTAGGAGGGGGACCCACAGCCCCATTTATATCAACGGGTCGATGGTTGAAAGGGTCAAGAACTTCAAATTCCTGGGCGTGCACATCTCTGAAGATCTTTCCTGGTCCGAGAACACTAACGCAATTATCAAAAAAGCTCATCCGCGCCTCTACTTCCTAAGAAGATTACGGAGAGTCGGTTTGTCAAGGAAGACTCTCTCTAACTTCTACAGGTGCACAATCGAGAGCATGCTGACCGGTTGCATCGTGGCTTGGTTCGGCAATTTGAGCGCCCTGGAGAGGAAGACTACAAAAAGTAGTAAACACTGCCCAGTCCATCATCGGCTCTGACCTTCCTTCCATCGAGGGGATTTATCGCAGTCGCTGCCTCAAAAAGGCTGGCAGTATCATCAAAGACCCACACCATCCTGGCCACACACTCATCTCCCTGCTACCTTCAGGTAGAAGGTACAGGAGCCTGAAGACTGCAACAACCAGGTTCAGGAATAGCTACTTCCCCTCAGCCATCAGGCTATTAAACCTGGCTCGGACAAAACTCTGATTATTAGCAACCACTTTCTGTTATTTGCACTACCAGTTTATTTATTCATGTGTGTATATATTTATATCATGGTATATGGACACATTTATCTGTTTTGTAGTAAATGCCTATTATTTTCTGTGTGCTTAAGCAAAGCAAGAATTTCATTGTCCTATACAGGGACACATGACAATAAACTCACTTGAACTTGAACACTTGAAAGGGAGATACAGGGTTACCAGACCCAGATTTTGGTGGGAGACAAATATCTGAGAGGGGCTTTGAGACATGCTATGGATCCAATAGTAGCATTTACGTTAGAAATATGGAATGTTATAGTGGAAAAATACAAATTAAAAAGAGGGGTTCACGCATTGAAGTGGTTCACATATGACTCAAAGTTTAAGCCAGGGGTGTATGATTCAAAATTCAAAGAATGGGCACAAAAAGGCATAACGGCAATGTTTCAGAAAATGGCGAGTTTATGAGCTTCCAAGATTTAAAGTCAAAGTATGGTCTCGAAAACAAAGATTTTTTTAGACACTTGCAATTAAGAGACTACTTTACAAAAGAGATGAGGCCAGAACTAGATGAAACTTCAAATAATGTGATCAAGGTGATTGTGGATGCATACAAACAGAAGGGGTCTCGGGTCATCTCTGCTTTCTACCAAGCTCTGGTGGGAAGCGGGGGAGAATCAACGCTCTACATAAAAACTAAATTGGAAGCAGAATTAAAGATTCAAATAACAGAAGAAGAATGGTATCAAATGTGTGAAACACAATGTTCATCCACAAGCTCACTCGTAGGGAGAGAATTTTGCTGGAAGAATCTATCTCGCTTTTTTATAACACCCAAATAATAAAGCAGACAACTTGCTGTCCAACACCACTGTTGGAGGCTGTGTGGGAGTACGTAGGCAGACCACTCGCATATTTTCTGGAACTGTGTAAAGATAAGGCCATACTGGGAAAATGTTAATGCAGCTGTAAAAAATATCTTGGGTTATAAAATCCCAAATACCTGCCCTGTGATGTATCTGGAGCGTATTAAAGATATCGTAAAAATAGAAGATACATTTTGATTAAAGTTTTGCTTGCAGCAAGTAAGAAGGCCATTACCAGCCACCTTAATAAAAAAAGTCCAAAACAGGAACAGTGGTTAGAAATTGTGCGAGACATCTTTAATATGGAGAAATTGACATATTCCTTGAGAGTCAAGGAGAATTCATTTGAGAAGATCTGGGGGAAATGGACCGTTTATTTGAGCCATGACACCAATTAGATAAATGCCGAGCTAGATATGGGAAGATTGCGTTATATAGAACTAGATGGTATGTTTGTATGAATATTGAATTATCTCCAGATAACTAATCAATGTAATGGTTTTTCTTTTTTTAATTTGGTAAGTGAACCACACGGTCTTATTCCAATTTTTTTTTTCTTCCTCCCCCCCCCCCCCCCCCTATCTACTTATTTTTTTAATTTTGATTGCTGTTTTTCTTACTTTGTTTTATTTATGGTGATGGTGTTGCACTGTTTTGTACATATCTCTTAAAAATCAATAAAAACTGAAGTTAAAAAAAATAGATCTTTGATAAAAAGAATTGTATTCCTTGATATCATTGGCAATGCTGTGCCTTTCATGTGAGTACCAGCTTAATCCAATGTAAAGCTTGTTCCTTTCCACACACTCAGTTTCCCACTTCCCTTTTATCCAACTTTCCTCCCTCCAGCCTGAGACTGAGAGCTTAACAACTTCCTCTAACATCTCTAAGTTTGCAGATGACACAAAGATGGGTGGCAGTGGGAGCTGCGAGGAGGATGCTATGAGGCTGCAAGGAGACAGATAGATTGGGTGAGTGGGCAGAAACATGGCAGATGCAGTATAATGTGAATAAATGTGAGGTTATCCACTTTGGTGGTAAGAGCAGGAAGGCAGATTATTATCTGAATGGTGTCAGACGAGGAGAAGGGGAGGTACAACGAGACCTGGGTGTGCTTGTACATCAGTCACTGAAAGTAAGCATGCAGGTACAGCAGGCAGTGAAGAAAGCTAATGGCATGCTGGCCTTCATTGCGAGAGGATTTGAGTTGAGGAACATGGAGGTCCTACTGCAGATGTACAGGGCCCTGGTGAGACCGCAAAGGAGTATTGTGTGCCGTTTTGGTCTCCTAATTTGAGGAAGGACATTATTGCTATTGAAGGAGTGCAGCGTAGGTTCAGCAGGTTAATTCCCAGGATGGCGGGACTGACTATTGATGAAAGAATGGGTTGACTGGGCTTGTATTCTCTGGAATTCATAAGGATGAGAGGGTATCTTATAGAAACATATACAATTCTTAGAGGATTGGACAGGGTAGATGCAGGAAAAATGTCCCCGATGTTGGGGGTATCCAGAACCAGGGGTCACAGTTTCAGAATAAGGGGGAGGCCATTTAGGACTGAGATGAGGAAAAACTTTTGCACCTTGAGAGTTGTGAATCTGTGGAATTCTCTGCCACAGAAGGCAGTGGAGTCCAATTCACTGGATGTTTTCAAGAGAGACTTAGATTCAGCTCTTAGGGCTAAGGGAATGAAGGGATATGGGGAAAAAGCTCAAACATGGTACTGATTGTGGATGATCAGCCACGATCATATTGAATGGCGGTGCTGGCTCGAAGGGCCAAATGGCCTACTCCTGCACCTGTTTTCTATGTTTCTATGTAACTTTCAAAATGCTCTTTAAATTTCTCAAAAAAGACTGTTTGTTAAAATGTGTTTTTTGTGCTTAATGCCTGCGGATATTGTGTAGTTAATTGACAATCCACTCCCCCCCCCCCCCCCCCCCCCCCCCCCCCCCCCCAATGTTATGTGCAGTGCATTTTGAGCATCTCATGTGAAAGACCCTTATAATGTTTAGGACATGACCATGGAGAATGCTCTCAGCAGTTTCTGCAAGCTCTGCCAAATGAGAGTTGGTGTTTTTTAAACAACGCCAGCAGTGAGTCAATGTTGCTAGCCACTGATTGCAAAATCTGACCTGTTATGTACTAAATTCTACAGATGATGTTCACAATTATGAATTTCTCTGTAAAGTTCTTGAGTGAAATCCTATTTGCAGAAGGTATGACACCTTCTGCATTTTCCTTGTTTGGCTGCAGGTGATGCTGTTTCAATGCTGAAGGTGTCACTTTATGCCTGACTTACACCACCTCACTCACTTACCAACAATTGATGTAACATGATATGGAAAATATTCCCGCTCTCAATGTGATTGTAAATCCTAATCACAAGTAGTGTTACTGCTGAAAACTTTAAATTTGCAAAGCAGTTTATGTCCCTTTCAGCGAAGTAATAATATTTACATATTTAGTTTCTTCCTACTGATTTTGGTTGCAATCTTTAATAAAAGTAACTCATTTCAAACATCCAGTCATATTACCTCCAAACCTGGTCTCCTTCAAGTTAACAACAATATTGGATTCTATTCATTCCAATCTCTCCTTTACACAAAGGAAACAATTCAAGCTGAATCCTCAAGTCCCCAGTGCAGCCAACATTCCCATGGTGTCCCACCTTATCTCATTCCCAGTTCCTCCAATGTGTCGTTTAGTTCACTGCATTTAAAATATCTATTTAAGCTTATAACCTGTATTAGATATTGTGTTTTTTTAAATATCAGAAGACATATCTCTCCTTATTTTATTACTTCTATGATACTGTGATTGCTACCTAAACATTTATTCTAAGTTTAACTTTAGAATGAAAGAACCGACGTATAATTTAATAATATAAAATATTACACATGATCACAAAATTCCACAATTTTTCTAAGATTGAATGTGTGATGCTTTCAAGAATGTTACGTTGAAAAAAAACTATCACTTGCAAATCTGTGGAAAAAGAGTAATAAATATGATTGTATTAGAGATTAAAAACAACTGAGTTTTTAGACTAGCTCCATAACTTATATAGGTTTACAGCAAGTGGGAAGCCAATGAGTAAAATTTGGTGTTAATTGTTCTGCCCATATAAATTATTTCTAGCTAAGTTAGTAATAGAAGTGATTTTGCAAAGCAAGTGAAACCAAATTGTATAATATACTAGACTAAGTGGGACCCGTTGGGTCCCATGTTCACACGGGAGGGCTGGTCCCCCAATGCAATATTCCATCTCTCCACCAATTCCAATATTGGTGGCCGTTGGGGGGGGGGGGGGTCTTTCTGGAGCACCAGTATGGGTGTTGTGGGCTGAAGGGACTGGTTTCCAGAGGGCTAGTATGCACATTGTGGGCCAAATGGATTCTTGGGGTGGCAGCTCAGTCACTCAAGCCTGATGTCTTGGCAGCTCACTCACTCACGGCTGGTGGGCTGGCAGTGACTCACGGCTATTCCTTGAAATTCCATTTAAAGGCCACCAGATTCAAGTGCAGTTTCTTACCACCAAGCAGGGTGCAAGGCCACCAAATTTAAGTGCAGTTTCATACCACTTCAAGCAGGGTTCAAGGCCACCAAATTCAGGTGCAGTTTCCTACCATTTCAAGCAGGGTTCAAGGCCACCAAATTCAGGTGCAGTTTCCTACCATTTCAAGCAGGCTGCAAGGACACCAAATTCAAGTGCAGATTCCGACCACTTCAAGCAGGGTGCAAGGGCACCAAATTCAAGTGCAGATTCCGACCACTTCAAGCAGGGTGTGGTCTCAGCGTTCAGCGTTCAGCGTTCAGTGTTCTCTTTCCCGTTTCGTTTTGTCGTCTTTTTTTCCCCCGTCGTTTTTTTGAATGTGTGGGTTTGTTGGTGGGGGCTTCTGGATATCTGAATTTCCCTGAGGGGATCAATAAAGTTATTATTATTATTATTATTATTATTATTATTATTATTATTATTATTATTATTATTATTATTATTATTATTATTATTATTATTATTATTATTATTATTATTATTATTATTATTATTATTATTATTATTATTATTATTATTCTTTAAGACTGTTTAAAAAACCTCTGCTCTGAAAGAAAGGAAACTTGACTGTGCCGAAGGCTCTGTTTGCCCGTTCTAACATCTCTCTGATTCTCAGAGACAAGTTGGGTTTGGTAAGGCTTAATTTTGGGTTGCTTTACGTGGATAAAAGTCTAATGTAAAATTGTAAGAAGAAATGCCATCAATACAAAGAAAGATGATGAGGCTAATTCAATTGTAACAAAACTGCTTGAGGAAAATATTATTTTCTTACAACCTATTTGTAAATTTCATATTGTAAGTATTCTGATTTTCTTTTAACATGACGGTCACTTAGATTTACAATGTATAAAAAGTTTTCCCCTATCCAGATTATCACATTCCACCTAATTTAGCACACGGAGACAAAGCTTGCAACATCCTTTGAAAAGGACGTTGGAAAACATTACTAGCTTTTACAAAGCATCCAAGTATTTTGAAAGGCTGGTTTGAATTGTATTGGAAAGTGTAGATACTATTAATCAATACCAATTTTTACATCGATTTGCATTGTCAATTTACGATTGATGAATGAGTGAAATCTGGGGGATATTCAGTCCTTTCCACTCATCTTTTTGACCTTGGGACAAAACTTCCTAATTGCACAAAGCATGTTAAACTGAGGCTGACAGATTCTATCTCTCTTGTTTTTACAATCAATCCACAGGTAGTTTGATGTAGTGAAAGGCTCTCAGAGAAATATGAGTGCAGCATAGCCGTGGGAAGTGGTGTGGAATGAGTTCTGTAGACCAGCTCTGCACCTGGCAAGACGAGTATGTGAAGGGTGCATTCCAGTTCATTGTGGCAGCTGTAAATGCAATTGGTCTGGAAAAAAGCAGTGACGTTTCAGAGGAAATTACTTGGAAAGGTTAACGACTGTTAGAAACTTTAAAAATACTACTACGCATGTAGCAATGAGTGACAAAATGCTACTGGAAATATTCAGTCAATTTAAATGAATTTGATATCTAATTTAAAGAGTGCTATTGTTGCTGCAATTTTAAGACCAAACTTGTTACTTGGTTTTCATGAAGTACATCAGATGAATGATATTTCTTTTCTAATAATGTAATTCTACACATTGTCCCTGTGAAGTTTGATAAAGGTTATCATTGCCAGGTATTTGTTGTAACATTGTAAACGATTGCACAGTAGTACATTGGTGGAGCTACTGGTTTACAGCACCAGAAGCCCGGGTTTGATCCTGATTATGAGGTCCTGTCTATATGGAGTTTGTATATTCTCCCTGTGACCATGTGGGTTTTCTGCGGTTTGTTGGCTTCTTTAAATTGTCCCTGGAATGTAGGATGGGGTGATTGTTGATCAGCGGACAGTTGACCGAAGGACCTGTTTCTACACTGTATCTCTGAACTAAAAACTACAATTTTTATTACTCACATATCTCTCAAATCTATAAAACAAAGAGAAGGAATTCAAACGTTTTTATTTCATTGAGAACTCAAAGAAAAGTTACAAATTTAACAATTTACCATATTTTCCTGATGATTATCCACTACATCATAGAACACAATGTAGAAATCCCAGGAAATAAATGTTGAATATGAAATCTATGTGCTTTTTTACTTAACTACCTCTAATCAAATTGTTTAATTAAATTGCTGGATAGTTTGAAAGTATTTTAATAATAATAAGCCTTTATTGTCATTGTACTTAGAAATACAACAAAATTAGGAATGCTACTACTGATCAGTGCAACCAAAACAAGTCCAAACAAGACAAAGTCACATCCAATACATTCAATACGTTATTTTGCACTGGGAGAATATTACACTTTAAATTTGGTAAATACTTTAAAGGATTTAAAAAAAAAAGGAAATATTAACTGAGTGGTCTGTTTTACAGTGGAATGGATGACAGCATTCTCATGTTGTGTGGATAGTTGAGGAATTTAGAGTTCTAATGGCCCAGGGACTTTAGGAGGGCACATCATCCGAGGACGTACACACCATTGAGGATAAATGGGGATACTGTGGATAGGGTGAGCTGTTTCAAATATCTGGGAGTCCACATCTCTGACAATATGACATGGACATCACACGCCGCAGTACTCGTGAGTAAGGCAAGGCAGCGCCTTTACCACCTCAGGCAATTGAGGAAATTCAGAGTGTCTCCGAGGATCCTCCAGTGCTTCTACTCAGCGGCTGTGGAAAGCATCTTGTCCGGAAATATTACCATCTGGTTCGGGAATTGCTCTGCCCAGGACAAGAATGCTCTGCAGAGAGTAGTGCGTTCGGCCGAACGCACTATGGGAACTTCACTCGCCCCCCTGCAGGAACTATACATCAGGAGGTGCAACTCCAGAGCTAATAAAATCATGGGAGACCCCTTCCACTCCAGCAACGGACTGTTCCAGCTGCTACGGTCAGGCAAACGCCTCCGTTGCCATGCTGTGAGAACGGAGAGGTTGAGAAGGAGTTTCTTCGCAGAGGCCATTCGGACTGTAAACTCCTATCTCACCAGGGACTGACTTTACTGAACGTTTTTCCTTCCGCCCACAATATTTAAAATGTAAAAGAATATGTGATTGTGTTTATAGTTTGTTTGGTTGGTTGTTTGTTTGTTTCTCTTTTTGCACAAAAGTCTGCGAGCATTGCCACTTTTCATTTCACTGCACATCTCGTATGTGTATGTGACGAATAAACTTGACTTGACTTGACTTGACTTGACTTGGGAAAGAAACTGTTCTTGAGTCTGTTTGTCTGGCTTTTGACACACCTGTACCGCCTACCACAGGGCAGGAGGTTGAACAGGAACTGTCCAGGATGGGAGGGGTCTTTGATTATTTTCCTGGCTCTACAGAGGCACCGAGAGTTGGAGATGTCTTCCAGGGAAGGCAGAGGGCAACCAATAATTTTCTGGGCAGTTTTGATCACTCTCTGCAGTGCTCTCCTGTCTGCTGCTGAGCAGCCGGCATACCACACCGTGATACAATATGCCAGCACACTCTCGATGGTGGAGCGGTAGAAGGTCACCAGCAGCTTCTCCTCTCAACTGTTCTTCCTTAGCACTCTCAGGAAGTGCAATGGCTGTTGGGTCTTTTTTTACCACCGCTGAAGTGTTGGCAGACCAGGAGAGGTCCTCCTAGATGTGCGCTCCCAGGAATTTGAAGATGGAAACCCAGTCCCCGTTGATGTAGAGCGGGGCATGGTCCGCTCTGTGCCTTCTGTAGTCAATGACCATTTCCTTTGTTTTGCTGATATTAAGTGCCAGGCAGTTCGCGGAACACCCCTCTGACAACTTCAGGATCTCATCTCTGTACGCTGCCTCGTCTCCTCCTGATATGAGTCCGACCACTGTGGTGTCATCTGCAAATTTAATAATGGAGTTTGTGGAGGGGGTGGGAGTGCAATGCAACACAATGTAACCACACTGGACAAAGGAAATCCTGTGTCCTAATGCAGACTCTCAACACCAAATGTCAACATAACCACTGTTTGACTCCACAGGTGATGCTTGACCAACTGAGTTCTTCCAGCATTCAGTTTTTTGTAACCCTTTGTTACCTAATATTACAATGGAGAGGAGGCCCATCACCAACTACCAAGAAAGTAGTCCCAACATTCCACTTCTCCTTACTTCATGTTAGCCTTGGAACTTATTCGTTCTCATATATCCATCAATATCCCTTTGATTCCTTTGCCACTTAATGTTGTTAATTCAAAATAATCAATTAACATCCACATCATGCATGTTGTCAATTGACTACTTCAAATTATCAACATGCACAATGTGGTTGAGGGAAGAAACCAGAAAACACATTGGAAACTCATGCAGTCCATAAGACCATAATACATAGGAGCAGAATTAGGCCACGGCCTATTAAGTCTACCCCGCCATTTGATTAATTTCAACTTGCCTTCTCCCGTTATCGTTGATGTTTTTTCTAATCAAGAACCTATCAATCTCTGCTTTAAAAATATCCAATGTTATGGCCTCCACAGTCGTCTGTGGCAATGAATTCCACAAATTCTTGGAATTTGTCATTATTCAGTCACAGGGAGAACTTGCAAATCCTACACAAATGGCACCCGATCCGATACATCCATGAAGTTGCGAGGCAGCAACACTAACCACTATACCGCTGTCCTTTTTCTTGGTCACTGTTTTTCTTCACCTTCCCATTTTTCACTTCCCATGCATGACTCATTTCAGAGCATGAACTCCCTTATTCTAGGATGAAGGAAGGTGCGGGTAGGAAGATACTGCTGGGATGGAGAAAGCAGCAGAAAGCGGAACATTTACTGTATATTTTCTTACAAAATTGAAAGAATGTATATGCTTGCCCTTCACTCTATTTATTGTACTTTAGTTTGGCTTGAATGTATTTATGTATAGTATTGTCTAATTTAATTGCAAATGTAAAACAACATTTTTCAATGTATCCTGGTTACACATGCTAATAATAAACCTAAAACTAAATATTATTTAAGTTTTTTTTTGATTTCCCAGCTATTTTTATAGGATCCTCTTATCTATCTTGGGGAAATGGGAAGTTCCCAATTGATATGGGAAGTTGACAAACTAATGTTATTTTTAATTTGGAAGAAAATAAAACCTCCAATATGTATCCTCGTGCATCTGCTGATCTCAGTTCAAATATTGCATTTTTTCTTTCTTCCTTTCAACCAACTTTTTAAATATTGGAAGATTTTCCCGGGATATACAGTGTCACAGACATAGTCCAAAGCCTTTCATCTGGAGCTTTACCATACTTTTTGGAATTCTACACTGTTAAGCTTTCCAAAACTCACTTCCAATCCCATTTAAAAAAAAACAAGAAAGGTTGTCATTCGAGACCCAAGCCCTTTTAAAACTGGCAGTTAAGGGATTCTGAACATGGTCTCGGTGCCTTGGTCGGATAAGGCAAAGGATCAACTAGAATTAACATTTTTAATACTACCCAATAACTATGCGACTATGCTCCTGGGAACAATGTAAAATGCAACTCAAACTGGCGGCCTTACCTTCGTACATTACAGTGGTGACTACAAAAGAAACATCACTCGTTGAGAGGCACTTTGGAAGTGTTGAAAGGTACTAAGTAAAAGCGTGATATTTGTTCTCATTTATTCACTTTCTGGTAAATCATATTGAAACATACTTGGATGATAGATCAGTGCAGGAAGCTAGGTTTTGCCTGAATAATCCACCACCAGGTGGCCTCATGTACAGCCACTACACTAAGAGGTGTGCTTGCATCATCGTTAAATAACTTGTCTCGGCTGTCGACCCAGGGACATGAGTTTAAATCCCACCAGGACAATGGAGGAATTTAAGTAAAAGTAGTTAAATAAAATCTAGGTATTTAAAAGATAGCTTCTTTGTGGCTTGTATTGCCATGTATAGCAATATTACAACATTTTGAGATTTAAAAAATCAAGTCTGCAATTTATCCCATCAGATGAAGCATAAAAAGAAGTTTAATTTGACACCTAATTCACTTTCATATCTTCAGTATTAAAAAGGTTATGGCCATTGTCATACTCGGAAATTACCACCTTGTTCCCTATTGCTTTTCCATTGACTTAACACAAAAGCTGTGTTCAAGGACAGTCAAAAGCCCATAACTTTCTTAAAAATTAAGAAAACTGAAAGAAATGTTCAGTTATTATAGATTGAAGCATTCTGAAACAAATATTAAACACTTACTTGGATGACCTGAAATTAAAGCATATAATTAGTTAGTTACCCAATTGTAGCTAATTAAAAAATTCAATTACTAGATCTAAACATCTATCCATTTCTTAAAAGATTAACATTTTTAAATAGCCTGTGTCCAAATAACATTCACACAAGAATTCACAATATAACATGATTTTTAAATCTCATTGTCATGAATTTATAGGCCAAATGGAATGAATTTAGTGTTTAATTGCTGTAAATTAATGGCCATTTAAATCATCTTGCGAGTGGGATTGTGGAACGCGATGGTTTGGAACGTTGCGGTTGCGGTGAATTTGAACCCTGCCGGTTCGGATGGGCCCTAAGTCACCTTCTTGCAACTTAAAATTTTGATTAAAGGCATCTTAAGAAGCACTTTTTTATGTAAAAATAAACGGCGTACCTTGCCTTGTCCCCTACATGAGATCCGTCCTGTTATCGGCGTTCACGGCTTTAGAAGATGATTTTTAATTTACTCTAACAATTAAATTATCCAATGCAGTTTAAAAATAACTGCAGAGAACAAATGTTGGAGCGATTTTTCTTTAGCAACTAAACAGGCTGACCAACATCGATTTGAACAGCCTGTTGAAAACGTCATTTTAAACCCGCCCCCCTCTCAAAGGCGCCAAAGTTGCGCACACGGGCAGTGGCAAAACTGCAGCGCCACTGAAGGTAAGTTTTGTAACATACCTACCATGTATCCAGGTAAAATATTATCAAACCATGCATAATATAGTGTTACAACTATGGAGTAGGTGCAGATAGAAAAGAGTTCAAGGGCTACAGTGAGATAGATTGAGGGATCAGGTGGACATCCTTAACTTATAAGATGTCCTTTCAAGAATCTGATAACAATGGGGAGGAAGCTGTCCTTGAATCTGGGGGTATGTGCTTTCAAGATTTGGTAAATACTGGTCGACAGGAAAGGGGAGAAAAGGGATTGAATGGGGTATGTCTCAAGAAAGTTGGCTGCTTTCTTGAGACAGCGTGAAGAGGACATAGATTCAAGTAGGAGGAGTTTGATTTAAGTGATTTGCTGGGTTGCATCCACAACTCTGCAATTTATTGTAGTCTTGCACCAAACAATTGCCAAACCAAGCTGTGATTCTTTCCAATAGGACGCTTTCTATGATGCATTTATAGAGATTGGTAAGAGTCATGTTGCGGGGTAACGCCTGTATGGGCCTGGGTAGTTGCCCAAAGAGTCGTACCTTTTTCTGGTCGCCGCTGGATTTTCAACGTGTTGAACATTTTCGGAGACGTGCTGCGACTATGACGGGTGCCGGCAAGTCGCCGAAAACATTGCGTAAGTAGGACAAGCCCTTTAGCAACTTCACTTTCCATCACCATTCGTGACTGGATGTGAAAGGTCTTGGAGTTTTGATCTGATGTGTTGACTATGAGATCCCTTAGTTCCCTCAGTGATGTTCTGCTTCCATTGTTCAGCTCACATAAAGACCTATTTAGTTTAGATTGGAGATACATCATGGAAACAGTCACTTCAGCCCACTGAGCCCATGCAGACCAGCGATCACCTGTTCACACGTGTCCAAACGTATCCCACTTTCTAATCCACTCCTTACATATTAAGAACAATTTGCAGAGGCCAATTAACCCTCAACCCCGTACATCTTTGAGATGTGGAAGAATACTAGAGCACCCGGAGTAGACCCACACTGTCGCAGAGTGAATGTGCAAATGCCACACAAGCAGCACCCGAGGTCAGGATCGAACTGGCATTGTGAGGTAGCAGCTCTACCAGCTGCACCACTGTGCCGCCATCCTGTGTTGTAAATTCGCCCCATTGACCCTTATTTTTAGGTATAAATGTCATTGCTCATGGTCCACTTGTCTCAACTACTTCTTGAAGGGCTGGCTGCCTCGCCAATAGTCTGCCTGTCCCTTCCTTCGCTGTTGTTTTGTATGTGTTAAATGTATGTTTAAGTGATCTTTAGCTTGTTTATTTGTGGGGGTTGGGGGAAACTTTATTTTAATCTCTTCCCTCGACGGAGATGTGATATTTTTCCATATCATATCTCCGTCCGCACTGCGGCCTAACATCGTGGAGCTGGCGGCTTCTGCTGGAGTCCGACTTTGAGAGCTCCAACCGTGGGAGCCTACGTACTTTAACATCGTGGAGTTCGCGGTCCCTGGTTAGAGACCGACTTCGGGAGCTTCAGGCCGCAGGTGTTTCGACCGCCCCGACGTGGAATCTTCGACCGCCCCGACATAGGAGCTCCGATCGACCCGACGGATGATTCGACTGCTCCGTCCACGGGAGAATAAAGAGGGAAGAAGATTAGACTTTATTGTTTTCCATCAAAGTGAGGAATGTGGGGAATCCTCTGTGGTGGATCTTTATTTTAACTTTTATGTAGTTTTGTGTTTTGTTGCTTTTTTTTAGTATGGCTGTATGGTAAATTGAATATCACAGTACCTTAATTGGAACATGTGACAATAAAAGACCTTTGAAACCTTTGAAACCTTTGAAACCTTTGGTCCCTTGGTTAGAATATAACAGAGCAGTGTGAGAATGATTGCCAGCAGATTACATTTTAAGGTGAAGTTTAATTCTGCTGCTGCTGCTGATAATGGCTGATAATTTATGAATTCAACCCTTTAAACTCTGTAATAATTCGCCATAAGAAGATGAATGGGGACTATAGCCAAAAAAAATATTTTCACATGTTTTTAGTAGATCTGAAAATGCCCTGATACCTAAAAACATTGGGATGTGGGGAAATACAGAGGGAAGAAAAGGAAAATCTCTGTATTGCATGCAGTTCTGGTCAGCCCATTACAGGAAGGATGTGAATACTTTGGAAAGGGTGCTAAAGAGGTTTTCCAGAATGCCTACTGAATTTGGGAGTATTGGCTAAAAGGAGAGGTTAGACAAACTACGATTATTTTCTCTGGAATGCCAGAGGTCGCGGGGAGACCTGCTAGAAGTATATAAAATTATAAGAGGCATAGATAGTGTCAACAGTCAGAACCTTTTCCCCCAGAATGGAAATGTCAAAGACTAGAGGGCATAGCTTTAAGTTAAGAGGGGCAGATTTCAAAGGAGATGTGCGGGCTAGATTTTTACACAGGATGTGTAGGGTGTCTGGAACGCACTGCTGGGAGTGGTGAGGGGGGCAGATGTAATAGTTATGTTTAAGAGCTGTGTGGATAGGCACATGGTTATGCAGGGAATGGAGGAATATGAGTTGAGATTAGTTTACCTGTTCCTGCACTGTAGTATTCTATGTTCTATAGTGTCCTTATTGAAACATTTAAATCCAGGTGCCATTACTCAGGCCACAGATTTCACACATAATCAATGTTGGGGAATCAGTGAAATTAATGTCTACCTGCCAGCAGGCTCCATTGAGTTCAGGTGTGGTTCCTGATTTGCCATATGGAAATGGGTGGTTGATGGTCAGCATGGACTCAATGGCCTATTTCCATGTTAAATGACTGAAATATTTATATTATCTTGATTTAGCCTTCTTAGCAGTTATTTTCCTCTGATATAAACTGTTAAATCTCTGGAACATGGGAAATTTCCAGAACTTGGGGTTATACTTGCATGTTAGCTGAATATCAGTCTAATTCAGTGATCAGCTATGTTGAAGGTCGAGTCACATGTAGATAAGGTGGTCAAAAAGGCTTTTTGCACATTGGCCTTCATCAGTCAGAGTATAGAGTATATAAGTTGGGAGGTCATGTTGCAGTTGTATAAGACGTTGGTGAGACCGGATTTAGAATATTGTGTTCAGTTCTGGGCACCATGTTATAGGAAAGATATTGTCAAGCTTGAAAGGGTCAGAGAAGATTTACGAGGATGTTGCCAGGACAAGAGGGTGTGAGCTATGGGCAAAGGTTGAGTAGGCTCGGTCTCTATTATAATAATAAATAATAAACTTTATTACGGACTCAAGGTCCAGACAAGGGGCAACATTACATTAAAAATGCATTGCATATCAAATATCATAAATATATATAAAATCATGGTATATCACATAAAACCATCAAAATTTATATTTAACAAAAACTCACAATACTTAAGTTAAAAATCCAGATTAAAATATGATCAATGTCCTACAACGAGACAACGATACCAGTGTCTCCACAACTGGGATTCGTAGCATGTAGTGCTGACCCTTATGCTTGTCAAGGCCACAATAAGCACATTTTTAGAGTCATTTATCCTGCAAATGAATTTATACATGTGGTGTCTTAGGATAGCTTCTAAAGTACTGACTCCTGCAGCCACAAACATATTACTGGCACTACACCATCTAGGTTGCCTTAGCAGTGTTCTCATGGCATCGTTATATGCCACCTTTAGTCTCTGCATACTTGTCTTTAAATAGTTCGACCACAGGTGCGCAGTGTAGAGGGGTGTGCAGTATGCTCTAAATAGCGACATCTTCACCACATCTGCACACGCACCAAATTTACGCAAGAAGATATTTGCCTGTACATACAGCATGCGTCGTTGCCTATAAATATCCTCATCATCTGTCATTTGTTCTGTAATAATATGCCCTAGATATTTTATCTTATTACAGACACTAAGATTGTTGTCAGACAATTTAAAAACAGGATATTTTAGGCATTTATCCTCTTTGGTTCTACAGACCATAACAGCACTCTTACTAGCATTATATTTAATGTCATGTTCCACACCATACACGGAACATATAGTAAGGAGCTGCTGGAGACCAGCGCTAGATGGACTAAAGACCACAAGATCATCTGCATACATAATATGGTTCACTAAAATATTACCAATCACGCACCCAGTGTTACAGGCTTTCAATTGTTTAGACAGATCATCAATATATAGATTAAAAAGGACTGGGGACAAAATTCCCCCTTGTCTAACACCATTGCTAACCCCAAATGGGGCTGAGACCCTATTGCCCCATTTTATTTGCATAGTCTGGTGGGCATACCAGTAGGCCAGAATTCTAACAATGTATTCAGGCACCCCTCTTTGACTCATTTTACCAAACAGCTTTCTGTGATTAACACGGTCAAAGGCTTTGGAAGCATCAATAAAGCACATAAGGATTGAAGAGTTTTTGCCTCTATATTTGTTTACAATCTCCTTTAGGGCATATATGCATTAGTCAGTGCCATATTTAGCTTTAAAGCCAAACTGGTTATCTGTGGAGTTAACAAACTCATTTATTCTATCCAGCAGAACTCTTTCTAAGACCTTTGACAGTATGCTGGCGAAAGCTATGGGCCTGCAATTATTTAGGCTGCCTACTTTACCAGCTTTGTCCTTAATGACCGGCACTAACAGGACAGACAACATTGAGTCTGGTAACAAGCCATGAATCATAAAGCCAGTAAAACAAATAGCTAGGAGAGGAGCTATCCTCATACTCGCATACTTAAGATGTTCAGCAGAGATATGATCCAAGCCACTTGCTTTGTTGTTGGACAGCTTGTTCATGGCATGATACACCTCATGTGACATAATCACCTTCGAGTCATTACTCTCAATATTGTCCACCCTATACAAGTCACCTTGGACACAGTTGAATAAAGTGCTATAATGTTGTCGCCATAACGAAATATTAGCTGTTCCGGAGATTCCATCTACAGTACATGGTAGAGATGTTTTGCAACTGCTAAGAGCTCTCACTTCCTTCCAAAAATCTGTAGCATTGTTACTTAGCAGCTTCTTAGCCATGGAATCAGCCCTCATAGCTTGCTCATTTTTACAGATGAAGCGAACAGCAGACTTATACCTTGCATTAGTGAGCTTCTTGTGCTCAAACACAGGCCCCTGTCTGGGCCTACCTGCCATAGCCCATGATTTGGTGGCTTCACGGGCTTCAGTATGATACTCAGCTACATACCTATTCCAGCCAGGTCTGATGTTATGTGTCTTATTTTTATGCTTGCAGTAGGGCTTACTGCCTACATATAAGGCGCTTACTATATCATTATACATGGAGCAGATATCTCTCCTATGCTTCATATCTTTACAATTAACATTGCTACATATTATTGCATCTTTAGGTAGATGAATATTGCTATTCTACTCTTGGAGTGCAGGAGGATGAGGGGTGATCTTATGGAGGTGTACAAAATCATGAGAGGAATAGATCGGGTAGATGCACAATCTCTTGCCCAGAGTAGGGGAATTGAGGACCAGAGGACATGGATTCAAGGTGAAGGGGAAAAGATTTAATAGGAATATTAGGGGTAACCTTTTCACACAAAGGGTGGTGGGTGTATGGAACAAGCTGCCAGTTGAGGTAGTTGAGGCTGGGACTCTCCCAATGTTTAAGAAACTGTTAGACAACTACATGGATATGACAGATTTGGAGGGATATGGACCAAGCGCAGGCAGGTGGGACACGTGTAGCTGGGACATGTTGGCCAGTGTCGACGAGTTGCGCTGAAGGGCCTGTTTCCATTGTATCACTCTATGACTTTATGACTAACAGCTAAATTGCCACTCCCGAGTAAGCCTAATGATCGACCAGTAAATGTGAATGGCAGCACAATAGAGTTCACCCATTTCCCTGGCCAGAACTACTTCACTATCTACTTCAAACCCACCTGCTTCTGGTGTTAAAATTCCTCTTTGATTACTTTATACACTGGACAGGTGACAGGTATAGAGTTGCCTGAATTTCCACCTCAATTTTAAGCAGGATCAAGAATTTTCGATTAGTTCTGTTCCCTATTATTTTTCTCTGCAAAGAATGCAGTCATTGTGAAGTACCTCTCATGAACAAACATAATTGGCAGTGATTTATCTAGAAATACTCATGTGCTCATATTACTTGATTATTCATTGAGTTGAAATATTTATATTGGGTGTGAGCTAGATTAAGCAAGATTGATATGGGAGATGTCCATATTTGTGTCCTCTGATGTATCATGCTCTTTACAGCACGCCAATCAATAACTATTCTTATACAGCTAGCTGACACCTCCTGGCCATGACCCTTGGAAAAGTAGCAAACATGCATGGATCACTTGGATGATTTGGGGAGGATCCTTTGTTTAGTTTAGTTTCGTTTATTATCATGTGTACCGAGGTACAGTGAAAAGCTTTTTTGTTGTGTTTTATCCAGTCAGCGGAAAGACTATAATTAAAATCAAGCCTTCCACATTGTACAGACACAGGTTAAAGGGAATAACATTTAGTGTAAGATAAAGTCCTTTAAAATCCAATTATATATAGTCTGAGTGGCTCCAATGAGTTAGATGGTAGCTCAGGATCGCTTTTAGTTGGTGATAAGATGGTTCAGTTAAAAGAAGAAAAGCTAAAAGAAGATATGAGGTTGCTTTGGCAAGTAAGGTGAAAGTAAATCCAAATGGTTTCTACAGCTATATTAATAGCAAAAGGATAACGAGGGATAAAATTGGTCTATTAAAGAGTCAGAGTGGACAGCTATCTGCAGAACCAAAAGAGATGGGGGAGATATTGAACAATTTATTTTCTTCGGTATTCACCAAGGAGAAGGATATTGAATTATGTGAGGTAAGTGAAACAAGTTGAGTAGCTATGGAAACTATGAGATTCAAAGAAGAGGAAGTACTGACACTTGGAAAATATAAAAGTGGATAAGTCTCCAGGTCATGACAGGATATTCCTTAGGACATTGAGGGAAGTTAGTGTAGAAATAGCAGGGGCTTTGACAGAAATATTTCAAATGTCATTAGAAACGGGAATGGTGCCAGAGAATTGGCGTACTGCGCATGTTGTTCCATTGTTTAAAAAGGGTTCTAAGAGAAAACCTAGCAATTATAGACCTGTTAGTTTGACGTCAGTGGTGGGCAAATTAATGGAAAGGATACTTAGAGATAATATATATAAGCATCTGGATAAACAGGGTCTGATTAGGAACAGTCAACATGGATTTGTGCCTGGAAGGTCATGTTTGACTAAACTTCTTGAATTTTTTGAAGAGGTTACTAGGGAAATTGATGAGGGTAAAGCAGTGGATGTTGTCTATATGGACTTCAGTAAGGCCTTTGACAAGGTTCCACATGGAAGTTTGGTTAAGAAGGTTCAATTGTTGGGTATTAATGGTGGAGTAGCAAGATGGATTCAACAGTGGCTGAAAGGGGGATGCCAGAGAATAATGGTGAATGGCTGTTTGTCAGGTTGGAGGCCAGTGACTAGTGGGGTGCCTCAGGGACCTGTGTTGGGTCCACTGTTGTTTGTCATATACATCAATGATCTGGATGATGTTGTGGTAAATTGGATTAGTAAGTATGCAGATGATACTAAGATAGGTGGTGTTGTGGATAATGAAGTAGATTTTCAAAGTCTTCAGAGAGATTTAGGCCATTTAGAAGAGTGGGCTGAAAGATGGCAGATGGAGTTTAATGCTGATAAGTATGAGGTGATACATCTTGGCAGGACAAATCAAAATAGGACGTACATGGTAAATGGTAGCGAATTGAGGAATGCAGTTGAACAGAGGGATCTAGGAATAACTGTGCATAGTTCCCTGAAGGTGGAATCTCATGTAGATAGGGTGGTAAAGAAAGCTTTTGGTGTGCTGGCCTTTATAAATCAGAGCATTGAGTATAGAAGTTGGGATGTAATGTTAAAATTATACAAGGCATTGGTGAGGCCAATTCTGGAGTATGGTGTACAATTTTGGTCGCCAAATTATAGGAAAGATGTCAACAAAATAGAGAGAGTACAGAGGAGATTTACTAGAATGTTGCCTGGGTTTCAGCAACTAAGTTACAGAGAAAGGTTGAACAAGTTAGGTCTTTATTCTTTGGAGCGCAGAAGGTTAAGGGGGTACTTGATAGAGGTCTTTAAAATGATGAGAGGGATAGACAGAGTTGACGTGGATAAGCTTTTTCCATTGAGAGTAGGGAAGATTCAAACAAGAGGACATGATTTGAGAATTAAGGGACAGAAGTTTAGGGGTAACATGAGGGGGAACTTCTTTACTCAGAGAGTGGTAGCTGTGTGGAATGAGCTTCCAGTGGAAGTGGTGGAGGCAGGTTCGATTTTATCATTTTAAAATAAATTGGATAGGTATATGGACGGGAAAGGAATGGAGGGTTATGGTCTGAGTGCAGGTAGATGGGACTAGGGGAGAATAAGTGTTCGGCACGGACTAGAAGGGCCGGGATGGCCTGTTTCCTTGCTGTAATTGTTATATGGTTATATGTTATATGTTATATGGTTATATAGTTGCTTGAATACAGCTGGGAAGAAATTGTCCCTGAATCTGAAGGTGTGTATTTTCACACTTCTGAACCTCTTGCCTGAGGGGAGAGGGGAGAAGAGGGAGTGTCCGGGGTGAGACTCGGCTGAATAACTGGTGGGGGCAATCAATTTGATATCAGGCAAGATGCTGGAGTAACTCAGTGGGTCAGACAGCATCTCTGGAGGACATGGATAGGACGTTTTGGGTCGGCACCCTTCTTTAGTCTGATGCTGGGCACAATGGTGACACAATGTTTGAACTTCCTGACCAACTAACCCAGAGGGTTGGATTACTTCTCCAGGTACCAGAGTTCTAAGTCTCATCATAGCAGCTGCAGAATATAAAAAATAAATGTTATTGCTAATAATAGTTAAAAAAAAGAATCTGATTTTCATTAAAATATGGGTTCTTTACACAACTATCCTTCAAAGAGATAAACCTGCCATTGTGCACAGGTTACTCTGATAATAAGACACCAGACTTACTAATGTGGATGACTCTTTAATCCTCTGAAATGCCCCAACATGCCATTCCGTTCACGGCTAATTAGGAACAGTCAGTGAATACTGACGTTGTTGCCTAGATCCTAAATCTGAATAAATAAAATGAAATGTAGGGCTGTGCCAAATAAAAGCAGCTGGTTTCCTTCCTAATATGACAGGGCCGAAACAGCTGCGATTTTGCTGCAGTTTGAAGGATTGAGGCCATTTTTACTTGAAATCTTTGAAAACAGCATGGAATGAGACCATCAGTCTGAAGAAGGGTTTCGGCCTGAAACGTCGCCCATTTCCTTCGCTCCATAGATGCTGCTGCACCCGCTGAGTTTCCCCAGCAATTTTGTGTACCCTGGAATGAGACCATACCAGGTTTTGATCTTGAAAGAAGTATCGGAAATACTGACAATGGCCCTTGTGTAGCCACTTTGCTACTTCCTGTCAGCTCAAATGCTCTTTCTGTCAGTTACCTTTCATAAACTATTCCAATGCATTGCCATTAGCTAGGCCTTGAGTATCTCCTGCAGAAATCAGTGGCACCTTCACACCCAATAGAATTGTTTGCCAGATGAATGAAGTAACTTAAAGGGAGACAGGGCATAAAAGAGCTATAGACTTCTTTCTTCCTCTTAAAATGATGCTAGCATCTGCTCTGAAAGGGATTTAACTTTTTAACTGTGCTTTTCAAGGAACTTGGCTTTCAGTGAGATATACTTGAGTGGGCAATTATCTCTCCCCTTGACTTTGCTTCCAGGGCCCTCACTGTGTGCTGTGCATGGCTCTTGAAAGATTCTAACAGTGAAGTTGACAAACTGACCTAGAGATACGAGATTATAATGATGTGTATGGCTTATTTCATCTCTCATTTCTTTTATAGTAAGTGGTGCTGCTAACAGAAGATGCAAATATTTGAACTTCGGGCTTTTCAGACACTCATGTAACATTACACTGAAACATTGTTCCCATTTACTGATACAGATAAGGCAGCTGACAACAAACAATGGAACTCCTGTCAAAACAACTAGCTTACAAAGATGGCTTGCACGCTTGTGCCTAACAGGCCTGTTGTTTAAAAACCCCAGGTAGCCTCTAATGCATTGAACCAAGTACCTCTTATTTAAGGTGTCCATGGGTGGGTAGTGGGTCTGGGAAGATGTTGCACCCGCATTCTTTCTTCAGGGGCTGGGAGCTGACAGTGATAAAGCGGTGCTAAATGGTTGTTTTGTCTTTGTTTTGAGTAGATCCTGAAGAAAAATGCCACAGACCATGAAAAGTCTGAATTCCTGAAGGAGGCACACTTGATGAGGCACAAGTGTCTCCATTACCAGCAGCCTCTGTTTTTGACACATGAATGAGGGCTCTGCCCTTTTTAGGGAACGTCTTTCATCTGAACATTCTTACCTTGTGATCTCCTATTCCTGGACTTTTGTGCCCGCTGAAAGGAAAGACGAAGACAGAAGAAGTATTGCTGCTGCTTGATTTTCAGTTTCTATTCACACCTTTAGAGCTGCAATAGCAACAATATCTAACAGTATTTAAAGAACAAGTTACTTTAATTTTACATGTTCATTCCTTCTAAGCTCTCCTTCATTTGGGACGCCTGTATTGTGCAAGACACTAACCTTCACACAAAAGCCAATTAATGATGGATTGGTAACATGTTAATGATCAACAGTTGTTGGTGAGAAGACGTGGACAACCTTCGTACAGGAGCCATAAAACAAAGAAAATGTTGCAGACACTCAACAGATCAGGCAGCCTCTGTGGAAAGAGAAACAGTTAATATTTCCAGTCTGAGACCCTTCGTCAGAAGGATTCTTACTTCAGATTTCCAGCATCTACAGTTCATTGTTGGTGTATAATTTGTTCAGCCCATTGGCAATGCAGCGGCAAGTTTACATTCAAGTGTGGGAAGTGGGAGGTTTGGGTTATGGAAGTAGCAAATGCATTCATGTAGGTTTACTGAGGCCAAACTAAAGGGCAATTTTCACAAAGTTTGGTTCCCCAAACAGAAGACAAAAAAATCTTGCCTTGTAGTTGATCATTGATCGAGAAGGGTATGAAAGCTTCCTAATCTTCCCCAAATATTCTCGTAGATATTTGTTTCATGCATCTGAATGGGCAAGTGTGTCTACATTTGGTAATTAATCTGAACATTGTCAGATAATGCAACAGATCCTCCACACAGTTTTGATTACAGGGAGACCATAACTCTCCCTTATACTTTAAAATGTTGAGATGAGAATGTAACTAATTGAGACTAGTCATATGTCCTGATTTTAACTGTGGGCCATTTTTCAGTAGGTGAGCAGTAATATTACTTTGGAAGAAAGTATCTCTGTTCAAACGCTAAAGTTGATGTTTTTTGCCACATCCTTGCACACACCAAGAGTGGCCACAAGTATGCACCATATTTTGATGTGGAAATTAACTGAAGCCTGAAACTCACTTAACATCAAGAAGTTCAATCAGTATGCTCAAGGCCTTGCAATAATTTCTCTGCAATTCACCGTAGAGCTACAACCCATGGAGACAGCTGAGAATTTCCCTTCATTCATTCTCTAACAATGAATATCAATGGAGGGAGAGAGAGTTGGGTTCTGTGGTAATCTGAGCATTTCTTGTGGATTCATTGTGTTATTCATCTATGATCTAATCTGAATCATAGAACAAATGCTTTAGTTGTCCAGGGAGAAAATATGTTCGACCTTTCTTCTGGTGAGTTGTTAAAATGTTTGCTCAAATATCAAGCTGAACAGAAATCAAATGAGCTGTATTTTTTTAGAGATACAGCACGGAAACAGGCCCTTCGGCCCACCGGGTCAGCGCCGACCAGCAATCCACGCACATGAACACTATCCTACACATACTAGGGACAATTTTTACATTTACCAAACCAGCTAACGTACAAACCTGTACGTCTTTGGAATGTGGGAGAAAACCAAAGATCTCGGAGAAAACCCACGCAGGTCATGGGGAGAACGTTCAAACTGCGTACAAACAGCACCTGTAGTTGGGATCAAACCCGGGTCTCCGGCGCTGCATTCGCTGTAAGGCAGCAACTCTACTGTGGCGCTACCATGACTGCCCATTGAAGAAAAACGTCATTGTTTTATTACTAAACCAAATAACGGAAAAATATTTGCATTACTCGCTCAAGAGTTCTTTGCTGTAAATAGAGGTAAATCCTTAATGATTATGTCATTTAGTCAAACGCAGAAACAATAATGATCGAATGATGAAATATTTCCCTTTTATTTTGACATCCTTTTCATTTCTCTCATTCCAAATATCTCCAGTGTTTGGCACAATTGTGCCATTGACTACCATTGTGCTTTTGGTTGTTTGAAAAACACTGTACTTCGTGCCTTTATACACAAATATTCCCATTCTAAAAATACAGGGAAAGCAGTGCAAAATTATGCCATGTTGCACGTTGTTCTGGTGCCTTTACCATTGAATTACGTGGAAGCTAATGTTGCCGACAAGCATATTTTTGAAAATAGAAAAGTAAAGTATGGACTAATGTAAAAAGAAGACTTTGCCATGTTAGCCGGCCCTCAGATCATTCTATAGTTCAGCTGTAGTCAATACAGCGGATAATATAGAATGATCACAGAATGTCTGATATGTTTTATTTTTTTTAATGATCCTCTTCAGTCCCAATTGCTCAATATAGTCAGTAGATGCTTAACTAATCAATTATTTGTTTTTCTAATATGTTTGTGACTGAGAGAAAGCATATAATTGTTTTTACAATAAGTTATGTTATTAAAACTTTATTTTACAATTAACAAAATGTAACCGCTGGAATTTGTTTATTTTAGTAAATAATATGTCTTGTCCATCAGAACAATTCTTTTTCATTAATCTTATTGTCTCAATTGAGGTCTTTGCCCTTTAGGCAAACTGGACTTTTGTTTTGCTGGATTCTTACATTTCAGATTTGTTATGGTAATAACTGCAGCCTTCTAGGTAGATATTGCACCATAATTTTACCAATGTGTGACACTTTTTTTTTGTCTCATTTGCACTGAGGCAAGTGACACATTTGCCCTTTGTGGCTGTCTGCATGGACTTTCCTGTCTTTTCTTATTGCACCATAAGGAAATGGAGATTGCTTTGCTTTTACTCATTCTGCAGAATACCATGTCTGTAGATGTAAATCTTCCCTATTAGTCTGCGAGCAATGGTCCTATGACTACAAATAAATATGTCTGTCATATCAATTGGCTGTCGGGAAGATTAATGTCAATACAATCAAAGAATAAAATATGTAAAACCTGACACCGTTGCATGATACTCTACATGATACTGGTGTGGTATGTGGACATTTGAGTGGAAGTGGTCAGAAAAAAAATCATATACAAGAGCAGAGGGAGTCCTGTCAGTTCACCTACCCAATTCTTTCCACACCAAGATAAGTCAAAGTGCTCTCCATAAAAACCCTAAAACAAAGTAGTCCAGATACTGGAAATCTGAAATAACACAGAGGCACAATGGTAGAGTTGCTGCCTTACAGTGCCAGAGACCCGGGTTCGATCCTGACGATGGGTGCTGTCTATACAGAGTTTGTATGTTCTCGTGAGATTGACTACGTGGGTTTTCTCGGGGTGCTCCAGTTTACTCCCACATTCCAAAGGCGTGCAGGTTTGTAGGTTAATTCAGTAAAAATGATAAAATTGTTCCTAGTGTGCAGGATAGTGCTCATGTACGGGGATCGCCAGTCAGCAGGGACTTGGTGGGCCAAACGGTCTGTTGCCACGCTGTATCTCTAAACTAAACTAAACTAAACTCAAAAGATCAGCCAGAATCTATTTTGTGAAAGCCATACATAATATTAACCCGTTTGATTGACTTGGACCTGAAATGTTAATTCTATTTCTCTCTTCACAGATGCTGCCTTACCTGCCTAGTATTTTCACACCATTTTTATTTTATTAACTTTATGCCATGTTATCACAGAAGCAGAAAAATAAGTATCAAAATGTTATTATTTCAAGGAGAAAGCACATTATTATTTAGTAATAATAACTTTAGTATGGGAAATATATGTAAAATGTGACTGTGACTAATTTTCTAAGTTTCTATTTTTAATTTAAATCTGGATATGTCTGTTCCACTAATGTAAAATTTTGCAAAAGTCAGTAAGTATGAAACGTCGATATGTTAAGAATAAGATTTTATATACTTTGTTCAAATTATTTGTGTTTAAACATTTTATTAAAGTTTATATGTGTTTTTGGGCAACTTTTGTAATTTTGTTTAAAAATAAATTTTAATATTTAAAAAATATTTTTTTCATTTTGAATGCTTCTGAATATCTGACATGTGCTAAGATATGAACAGTTTTGATGCTAAAGCAGACGGCATGGTTTTGTAAGTTGCCAAAGATTTTCTCAGCAGATTTGCGGGCAGGACTTGCTCTGACTCAGGGTTCACTCCGATTAGGTGGTACGAGATTCTGGTTACACACTGTGCATCACTGCACCACTTAATCAGGTTGATAAGTTTGGCTTTATTACTCCGACCCTGTTAAATACTAAACTCTAACTAAAGCAAATTAATATTTGGTTATTTTATGAGGTTATGTGGTGGGCCCCACTCAGAAAACCATTGGACAATATAATGGCAATGCCAGCGTGTCAGAACTATGTGATATCCTGCAAGCTTTACAGTAAAATTATCAGCCGCTAACACGGTTTTATATATCCTGGAAAATGCAATTAATGAGCATAAAGGAAATCGTTTCAAATTGCTGGCATTAATGGGAAATTATGTCCAGTGTTCAGATGCTTTACCAACCCTTTAATGTTAATTTTGATCAGTTAAAGTTAATTGGCTGGAGTTTGGGGTATTCATGTCATGTGTAATCTCCGGTAATCCTTCCTTGATCCTGTTTGTCATTTTTCAGTAAATCAAATGACCAGAAGTACTGAAACCAATTTCCAATGCCACAAATTGTCAGGTTGGTGTACTGCTTGACTTGTCACAACACATGAGAAGTTGTCTGGCTTTTTACATCTGCTGGAAATTGGTGTATGTTAAACGTGCTTATGGTGTATTGTGGCACTATGGCTGATCACCCTTTCAGTAGCATTAATAAGGAAGTTTGTAAGGAAAATGATCAGAAGTCACCATCTGGGTGAGATTACCTGCTGAAAAGCTTTGCAGTAATTTTGAGGTTTATGATACATTGCTAAGAGATTCACAGCTGGAGTAATTTGTAAGATTGATGCTATTGGCTGCACATTTGCTATTGGTGTAAAATATTATGCCAGCAGCATTCTCATGGATATTATGCACAAATAAGTTGCGTGAAACTATATTAGTTTAAGTGGTATTTGAACCTCTTCATAATCATTGTTGAAGACAATGTCGACAGTTGTTTGTTTAACATAATATGATACAAACATAGGTAAAATTCCAAAGCTGCTCAGGAAAGACTTTTAAAGACATTCAATTTATTTATTTTGATGCATTTGATAAAGAGCTAATTTGAGAACAGAGAAACGGGTAGGATTCACTGAGCAATAAAATCAAAACACTCCATTATGATCAAGATTCATTTATCCTATTTATTGACATTTGGAAAGTCCTTAACATTTTACTTACTAATTTTATTTAAAAGGATGGCATGAATATAAATTGAAGACTATCATTTTATTGCTGAACATATTTTACGATTCCACTTTTGTCAAAAAGTCCTACTTTTACTTCTGACATCATGTTATTAAATTATTGTCTCTAAAAGCTCAAAATCTGTAATCATGTGTAAAGGAATTGATTCATTGAACTGAATAGAAAGACACAGCATGGAAACAAGCCCTTTGGTCCATGAAGTTCACGCCAACCATTGACAATGTGCTGTTTCAGTGAGGATATAGATCTACATGTCATTTATCTCTGAGTGATGTTCTGAAGAATATTTGCAAATCACTTGAAATACAATTGCATCTTATTTCTCTTACGAGCTTAATGCTCTTTGTTGAGAGGCACCGTGATGGTATACCATTAAAAAATATTGCCTTTACATCTGTGAACTGTGAAATGCTTGGAGATTGAGTAATCTATATTTTAATTTAATTTAGTTTATTGTCCTGTGTACCGAGGTACAGTGAAATGCTTTTGTTGCATGCTAACCAGTTAGCAGAAAGACAATGTATGATTACAATCAAGCAATTCGCAGTGTACAATTACGAGATAGAGGGAATAATATTTTGTGCAAGATAATGTCCAGTAAAGTCTGAGAGTCTCCAATGGGTAGATAGGACCGCTCTCAAGTTGTTGATAGGATGGTTCAGTTGCCTCATAACACAAGAAACTGTACCTGAATCTGGAGGTGTGCGTTTTCACACTTCTGTACATCTTGCCTGATGGGTGAGTGGAGAAGCGGGAGTAACCAGGGTAAGATTTGTCCTTGATTGGTGGCCCTGCCAAGGCAGCATGAAGTGTAAATAGAGTCAATGGGTGGTTTGTGTGATGGTCTGGGTTGCAGAGAAATTCTTGACCATATCCTGTGTTACAAGGAGAATATTTTAGTCTGAAGAAGGAACCCGACCTGAAACATCATCCTTCCATGCCTGCCTGACCCACTGAGTTCCTCCAACACTTTACCTTTTGCTCAAGATTCTAACATCTGCAGTTCCTTGTGTCTCGTCCAACAGTTTTTGTTTTTTACTCAGAATATTTTAGCGAGCAGCCTTGGTTTAAGTGAAGCACATATTTCAACGTTCTAATAGTTAGGATGAGATTCCTGACTGTCAAGGTTTTCCAGCTGCAGAATGTAAAGTTAATCCTTGGTTGGACGTGTTTCTGCAGAGCAGTGTTTCTGTTTTTTCAGCATGGTATCAGTTTCAGCTCTTCTAACACCTGAAGTCACTCAGCTGTGGAGAGAGATTTACCTTACTCTTCCTGCTGGTACACTTTAAGTTCCTAATTCAGCTGTCATTACGAGAGAAGGCATGTGTCATCTATTTGGTCGCTTACTTAAAATAACTCCAATCCTAAACTATCTCTGTCATTCAGTGTGAGCACATTTAATCAGTACCCTGATCAATTAATCCCCATGCCTTTCAAATATTTTACAGAGAAGGGGGGGGGGGGGTTGTCACATATTTGTTTCTGCTCATTATTCATTCTTGAAAGAAATATATTTTCTTTTTTCCAACAATCAGAAAACTGCAGAAGTTTATGGTAGATTTTTAATTCACTAAAATAAGGGGGGGAACCAACATTATATAGTACACGGTGTTTGCCCTCTCTCTGACAGCTTTAAATCTAGTTGGATCATTGTTAAAATGACTATGACTTTAATTGGGGATTCATGAGGCTGATGATAATAGTCATACAGTGCAGTAGTGCTGTGATGAAATTATTTTTTAGATCCTTTATCCTCTGACACATTGATTCTGAAGGCCCTCACGCAATGTTCCTTGGTTTTTGTGGTATTTATTAATAATATATTGAAGTGCACAAGGCATGATCAGAGGTTTGCAGATGTCATCAAAATTGGGAATTTGTTGTAGACTGCAATAACATATGACACAAAAATGGCAAAGAGATATCAACCAGGGAAAGATAATGTGACGAATCTGAGGAGAATAATATAATAAACAATAGAATAATATAATGAATGGCAACAAACCAAAACTTGTTGAGGAATAGAGGAATTTTTGAGAAAGTGAACATATTCCTGAAGGTAGCAAGATAGGGTAGATAATATGCTCATAGGCTTTACTTTCTTGGCTAAGGCATACAATGTAGTAATAGGAAGGTTATGCCAGAATTGTATAAAGCATGAATTACATAATAGTTAGATTATTGTATATAGTAACCACATACCTGTCAGGAAATCCTTCAGAGGGGTGAACCCCCGAAAAGCACCTGGTCCTGATGGTATACCCGGTCGTGTTCTAAAAACCTGTGCGGACCAACTGGCGGGAGTTTTTACGGACATTTTCAACCTCTCACTTCTGAGGTCTGAGGTCCCCACCTGCTTTAAAAGGGCATCAATTATACCGGTGCCCAAGAAGAGTAAGGTGACGTGCCTCAATGACTATCGGCCAGTGGCACTAACGCCGGTGGTGATGAAGTGCTTTGAGAGGTTGATCATGGAGCAAATCAACTCCTACCTCGACAAAAACCTGGACCCACTGCAGTTCGCGTACCGCCACAACAGATCAACGGTGGATGCGATCTCGCTGGCCCTCCACTCCGCACTGGACCACTTGGACAACAAAAACTCATATGTCAGGCTGTTATTCATTGATTACAGCTCGGCATTTAACACAATCATCCCCTCCAAACTGGTTACCAAACTCGCAGAACTGGGTCTCTGCGCATCCCTCTGCAACTGGATCCTCGACTTCCTCATCCACAGACCACAGTCTGTTCGTATTGGTGGAAATGTGTCAGCCTCGATAACAATCAGCACGGGAGCACCTCAAGGCTGCGTACTCAGCCCCCTGCTGTACTCACTCTATGCCCATGACTGCGTAGCATATCACAGTGCGAACTCCATCATCAAGTTCGCTGACGACACCACTATTGTGGGGCGTATCACTGATGGGGATGAGTCAGAATACAGAAGAGAGATCGAGCAACTGTCCATATGGTGCCAGCGCAATAACCTGGCCCTCAACACCAGCAAAACCAAGGAACTGATTGTGGACTTTGGAAGGAGTAGGAGGGGGACCCACAGCCTCATTTATATCAACGGGTCGATGGTTGAAAGGGTCAAGAACTTCAAATTCCTGGGCGTGCACATCTCTGAAGATCTTTCCTGGTCCGAGAACACTAACGCAATTATCAAAAAAGCTCATCAGCGCCTCTACTTCCTAAGAAGATTACGGAGAGTCGGATTGTCAAGGAAGACTCTCTCTAACTTCTACAGGTGCACAGTCGAGAGCATACTGACCGGTTGCATCGTGGCTTGGTTCGGCAATTTGAGCGCCCTGGAGAGGAAAAGACTACAAAAAGTAGTAAACACTGCCCAGTCCATCATCGGCTCTGACCTTCCTTCCATCGAGGGGATTTATCGCAGTCGCTGCCTCAAAAAGGCTGGCAGTATCATCAAAGACCCACACCATCCTGGCCACACACTCATCTCCCTGCTACCTTCAGGTAGAAGGTACAGGAGCCTGAAGACTGCAACAACCAGGTTCAGGAATAGCTACTTCCCCACAGCCATCAGGCTATTAAACCTGGCTCGGACAAAACTCTGATTATTAATAACCACTTTCTGTTATTTGCACTTTACCAGTTTATTTATTCATGTGTGTATATATTTATATCATGGTATATGGACACATTTATCTGTTTTGTAGTAAATGCCTACTATTTTCTGTGTGCTTAAGCAAAGCAAGAATTTCATTGTCCTATATAGGGACACATGACAATAAACTCACTTGAACTTGAACTTGATACCTAGAGGCTCAGAGTGATGCTGGAGAATCCCAGGACAATTGGAGTCTGCTCTTGGGTTCTACACGGACTTCAGATACATAACAGAATGATCAATGTTAGAGGCACTGTGGATGTTTAGAAATTTCTCTTTTGAGGACATATCGGTTGCTGGCCCCAGCAAAAATAATACTGCGCATATTTTGTTTTGGTAGGTAAGGGAAAACAGTACAATTATCACCAGAAGTGGAAATGTGTATCTGACTACTTACTGTAGGTTGGTTGTGTCTGCTCGAGACGGAAAATTTAGTCAAAATAAGGGATAAAGTGGTCCAGTTTGCATGCTGGGATATTTGGAGCTATAGTTCTTGCCAGTCTTGAGAACAGATTGATGAATCCACTTTTAAATTCTTAACCTCACTAAATGTTGAAAGCCTTCCTACCCTGTTTGTACTATGATAAGAAAGATTGATCAAATAGACAGAAGTTAGGCCAACATCTATTATGAAGCTAGACTTACCATTACCACAGAATCAATTTTATATCGACATGGGAGGTAGGAATACGAGTATCCCTGTTTGGGGATTGGTACATTTGTAGTGCAGCTACAGTTATTTAGACGAGTTGATCAGGGTGGATTCACGGATAGGTTAACTTCTGGAATTTTTCTTTATTACAGGGACATATGTTTACTAAAAGGTGGTGGTGGGAATATAGGATTAATACCTAGCTTCAATCTGGTTTCTTTTTATGTGACAAGTGGTCAAGGTGTGTCCACTAATGATGTACTAACATGGATTAGAAGACAATGACCAAATTAATTTCATGGTATGTTTAGTGTTCTTCCTTATGTATCTCTTTTCTTGCTCTGTGATGTTTCTAGTTTTTGGGATCATTAACGGCTGTACTATGATGATGATCAACCTAGTCATTTGTGGAACAAATTACCCCCACTGCATGCTTTAGTCACTCATCCATGTTTTCCACAGATGCTGCTCCATTGAGTTACTCCAGCACTTTGTGACTTTGTAGTCATTTATTGACGACTGCTTGTTTTCTTCTTCCCTGTCCTATGTTGTTCAATCTTGCAAAGAGATTGCATATATTCTCTTGCAGAGCATTTGAATGGCTTGGATAAAGTGGATGTGGAGAGGATATTTCCACTAGTGGGAGAGTCTAGGACTAAAGGTCATAGCTTCAGAATTAAAGGATGTTCCTTTAGGATGGAGCGGAGAAATGTATTTTGTCAGAGGGTGGTGAATCTGTGAAATTATTCGCCACGGAAGGCCATGTCAATCTAAGGCAAAGATAGATGGATTCTTGATTAGTATGGGTGTCAAGGGTTATGGGGAGAAGGAGAAGTATCACATGGCCTTATAATTTCAGTTTGCATTAAAAAAAATATCATCTATACTTTGAATTGGAGTCAGGTGTTACTGGGGTTGAGAGGGAAAGATAGATCAGCCATGATTGAAGTCTTGATGAATGGTCATCTGAATGGTCTAATTCTGCTCCTAGAACTTATGAATTCCAATGTTTTTGTTTTTTGTTTTATCCATTTATGAAAGAAGAATTAAAAGTGTTTCTTGAAGGCACCATTTCTCTCTGTGGGGTTTTCCCATGGCTGTCAGGAGTGCTTGGTATACATTTGGGAAGTCATTTTTCACCTCTCAAACTGGAAGGTAAATGTTGAAGATCTATTTGACTGAAGGATCATTGCAGCTGCCTCCAATCCTGCCCTTTCCTGATATTCCAACATTTGTAGTTCTATTGCAGGGTCAGCTGTATGAGCTTTAACCAGACCTTCCCAAATGCACCAGGCCAAACTGAAGCGAAATCTACTTTAGCAAGTGAGGCAACCTGGTACCTATTGTGGATCAAACCCCAAATCTTCCTTGTTTGTTGATTCCTCTTGCCTTAACTGAGCTTAATTTTATTTAAGTAAAACTGCTGCTACTTGAGAAATGCAGCTCTTCAAATTATTGTGCTACTGAAAAAAATGATATCTCGCCCTGTTATAATTATTCTACCTGCATTGAAAGCAATGTTTCATATTATTTATATTTACATACTATGTAGAGCACCTTCCAACCGAATGAAAGTATTGTTTACATTTTTTAAAGAAAGAGACACGTGATATGGTCAAATTGGAAAGCAAGAATAATGAACTATAAGAGAGTGAGACGCAATGCAGAGATTGTGTAACCTCAGGAACACCTTTAAAGATCTCCTGGTCCCATTGATTGTCGATGGCAAACATTGTGTTACCCGACTTTAACCTTCATGAAACTATCTATTCACACGATGTGTCAATTAAAATGGAAGTGTTGGATTTGCTTCGATTCCACGTGTTCTATGGCAATATATGACAATTATCTCCTGCACTCTTCCTAACATTGTCATCTTTTTTCCTTCTCATTTGCAAGGGAGTCACTAATATGGGACAATTGGTTCTGCTGTTTTTGACAAGGGTCTAGAAATCTGCCTGGTTAATCAAATAATCAGTAATGATAAAATGCAGGCCTAATATGGCCTGATTTATCTATACATATTTTTTGGACGGCTCAAACGCTGATGATTGGGATGGGAATCAATCGCGAAGGAAGGGGATACTTGGGCAAGTTACAACATTTCAGTATAGTCCCAACAGATTGAGCAGGATTAAATCCTTATATCTGTGCAGTGAGTTCTATAAAGTGCAGTAAGTTTACCAATGGAATCATTTTCTAGGTGATGAATCCTTTGAATGTTCCTTTCTATTGAATGTGATACTTCATGGAAACCGATCAAATAATGCTTTACTCTGAATCGCTTAATCACAAAGAACTGCAGATACCGGTTAACAAAAAAGCACCAAAGAGCTGGAGTAACTCAGCGGTTCAGGCAGGAACTCTGGAGAACATGGAAAGGCCATGTTTTGGGTAGGGACCCTTCCGACTGCCTTCTGACAATCTGTGCACATTTTCACCGTACTTCTTCATCTGTGACTACAGCAGGCAAGTGGTTAGACTGCAGCTGATTAGATGCAGACCAAACTGTCCTGCACATTACCACATCCAAAAGTTTCAAGTGTATGGACTATACGATAAATCAGCATTGATACTTCTCCCACTGTCTCCCACTATCCCACCAACCCCCCACCCCCCTCCCTAGCCCCATCCACTTCCAGCTACATCTGTCCCCTTGGCATTATATTTCACTCTATATCTCTCGATATCTGGCACTCTTTTGTCTCCTTGTCTCTTTATTGTCTTCTGTTCATTGCCAGCCTTTGCCTACCTATCCGCCAATCTATGCCGGATCTCACTAGTATCCACCTCTGTTCCAGCTTTCACTTCCCTTTTACAATCACTCTGAGGAATGGTCCCAACCCGAAATGTCACTTCATCCATGTTCACCAGAGATGCTGCCTGACTCGCTGTGTTACTTTGGCACTAGTGTCATTATTTTTACTCTGAACCAGTTGCTGTTCCTGATAGATGGGACCTTTCCCAGTGAAATATAGAAGGGAAGCTACATAGCAGTAATGGTTTCTACAGTCTGAAGAAGGGTTTCGGCCCGAAACGTCGCCTATTTCCTTCGCTCCATAGATGCTGCTGCACCCGCTGAGTTTCCCCAGCAATTTTGTGTACCTATGGTTTCTACTTTGTTGGATACTAAAATAGGACTGCTGGGTGGGTCCTGTTGATGATGCAAGGTGGGATGTTTGGTAACAGCTTAATGTGCACTGTTCCTAGCACAGTTGAAACAAATGGGGGAAATATTTTATGTGATGATCCTACTGACATTTGAATGGGGCAAAATGAGATATGGAAACATTACACCTCATGAGACAGAGAGAGGGAGACAGAGAGAGACAGAGAGAGAGAGAGAGACAGACAGAGAGAGACAGAGAGAGAGAGAGAAAGATTCGCTTCTCGGCCTTTTGGCTTAGATCAAGTTTCTGTTCTTATCAGTTTAATATCTGGTATGTTTTACGTTTTGTGATGCGGAGAGACGTGTACATTACAGAATGCTCTTGCACATTCTGCACCTCCTTGCCTTTGTCTTCCGTCCGGACACACCCTGACGGTCCGTGTTACCGGTCCTGACAGCGGGGGCGGTCCCCAGTGGAGGTCTCTCTACAAGGGAGTCTACCCTCTTTACATCGGGGACCTGGGTGTAGAGAGTGTTGCACAGGGCCGTGGAGTGTAATAAACTTTTGAGTTGGTTCACAGGCTCACCGGCTGCCAGTAACTTCTGCGGTGAGGAAGAGACTGTGTTCCACGTGTATATGGAGTGCGCGAGGTTACTGCCCCTGTATGAATATCTGAAGGGGCTGCTCCTCAAGTTTTGCTGCATTTTAGTCCCACGATCCTAGTGTTTGGGCACGGGGCAGGGAGTGGGGAGGGCCGATCGGGAGGGTAGGATCCCCCTGTCAGTTTGGTCCTGGGCCTGGCCAAGATGGCCATTCACGGGTCCAGGCAGCGGGCGGTCGATGGTCACACCAGAGTCAGCTGCCTGCCCCTCTTCCGGGCCCACGTCCATGCTCACGTGTCCCTGGAGAGGGAACACGCGGTGTCCATGGGGACACTGGAGGCCTTCCATGTATGCTGGTCGCCGCGAGGGGTCGAGAGCATTGTAAATAAAGATTGCACCATTGTATTATAATGACTGCTTGATGTATTGTGACCATTGAACGTTTATGTACTTTTGGTACACTGTAATATGCAATTGTTGAATAAAGTCCTTGGAAAGGAGAGAGAGAGAGAGAGAGAGAGAGAGAGAGAGAGAGGAGAGAGAGAGAGAGAGAGAGAGAGAGAGAGAGGAGAGAGAGAGAGAGAGAGAGATAGAGAGAGAGATAGAGAGAGAGAGAGAGAGAGAGAGAGAGAGCATCTCGCGATCTATCTTCTCGCTAGCGCTCATCTATCCTCTCTCGCTCTATCGCGATCTCTCGCTAGCGCTCTCGCGCGCTCGCTCTATCGCTCGCGATCTATATCTGCTCATTCTCTCTCTCTGCTCTCTCTCAGCTCTCTCTCTCTCTCTCTCGCTCTCGCTCTCTCTCGCTCGCTGCGTCTCTCTCTCTCTCTCTCGCTCTCTCTCTCTCTCTCTCTCGCTCTCTCTCTCTCTCTCTCTCTCTCTCTCTCTCTCTCTCTCTCTCTCTCTCTCTCTCTCTCTCTCTCTCTCTCTCTCTCTCTCTCTCTCTCTCTCTCTCTCTCTCTCTCTCTCTCTCTCTCTCTCTCTCTCTCTCTCTCTCTCTCTCTCTCTCTCTCTCTCTCTCTCTCTCTCTCTCTCTCTCTCTCTCTCTCTCTCTCTCTCTCTCGCTTCTCTCTCTCTCTCTCTCTCTCTCTCTCTCTCTCTCTCTCTCTCTCTCTCTCTCTCTCTCTCTCTATCTCTCTCTCTCTCTCTCTCTCTCTCTCTCTCTCTCTCTCTCTCTCTCTCTCTCTCTCTCTCTCTCTCTCTCTCTCTCTCTCTCTCTCTCTCTCTCTCTCTCTCTCTCTCTCTCTCTCTCTCTCTCTCTCTCTCTCTCTCTCTCTCTCTCTCTCTCTCTCTCTCTCTCTCTCTCTCTCTCTCTCTCTCTCTCTCTCTCTCTCTCTCTCTCTCTCTCTCTCTCTCTCTCTCTCTCTCTCTCTCTCTCTCTCTCTCTCTCTCGCTCTCTCTCTCTCTCTCTCTCTCTCTCTCTCTCTCTCGCTCTCTCTCTCTCTCTCTCTCTCTCTCTCTCTCTCTCTCTCTCTCTCTCTACTCTCTCTCTCTCTCTTCTCCTCTCTCTCATCTCTCTCTCTCTCTCTCTCTCTTCTCTCTCTCTCTCTCTCTTCTCTCTCTCTTCCTCCTTTCCTTTCCTTCCTTGTTAGATTACACATGACAGGGCCAATTGAAGCCATTAATATTGCACTGAACATTTACTGGAGACAGGAATGACAAATCAATAATATAATTCACTATGTAATATCACTGTTATTTATGTTGTACATTATGAACAAATTGTGGATAGACACAAAAAGCTGGAGTAACTCAGTGGGACAGGCAGTATCTCTGGAGAAGGGCCTCGGCCCTAAACGTCACCCATTTCTTCTCTCCAGAGATGCTGCCTGTCCCACTGAGTTTCTCCAGGTTTTTGTGACTATCTTCGGTTTAAACCAGCATCTGCAGTTCCTTCCTACACATGAATAAATTGTTGTTTATTTTGTGAATGAACAAAGGGAAGTTTTGGATTTCACTGAGAGTGTATTCAAATGGATTAGAGAACCATGTTGGATTATCGAGAGAATGTACTTTTGAAATTACTCCAAGCAGTGTTATTGTCTTAAATGCTCAACACGGTCATTTGTACTTTCTTTAAGTCTTCTTTTACTTTAATGGAACCCATTCAGGATTATCTTTCTTGTAAGAGTTGGATATTTGATGGTTGTCTGAGTGAGGTGATGTGATGAGACTATGCTCCCTATGCATCCCACACCTTGCTGTGTTGAGGGGGCAGTGAGACACTCTTTCATGTAAGGGGTCTACCACATTCTTGTTTTGTTTGTTTGTTGGTTCACATGCTTGATCAATGGCGTTTTATCATTCATGTTTTATTATTATTAATGTTTAGTGTTTTCTGAGTCATTCGTAACTGTCACTGTGTGTCATGTTGTTACTTGTGGGCGGAGCACCAAGGCAAATTCCTTGTATGTGAATACTTGGCCAATAAACGTACTTACTTACTTACTTACTTACTTACTTTATGAACAAACACACACAAGAGCGTTCATGATCGATTGGAAATCATGTATTGTCTTTCTGCTGACTGGTTAGCATGCAACAAAAGTTTTTCACTGTACCTCGGTACACGTGACGATAAACTAAACTGAACTGATGAACAAACAAACACACACACACACACACACACACACACACACACACACACACACACACACACACACACACACACACACACACACACACACACACACACACACACACACACACACACACACGTTTATATATCATTAATTTGTCCAAACACATAAATTGTTGGAATGTGTCTTCGTTTTACCATGCACCATATCTGGCCACATTTACGCAACATTTTGGCACACAGGGTGATGTAAACTGACCACAGGAATCTGTGCGACATCAATCACTTCACTATTGAGTTCACATCTGTCAATCCAGGCTCTTTACTGACATGAAAATGGAGAGTCCTGACAATTGCTCTCAGCACACCTTAACCTCACACCTCACAAATCAGCAACCCATCATCTCTTCACTGTCTTCTTTTACATGAGTGTTTCCTCTCTTTGCTGAATGTGCTTTTTCAGATGGTTGGCCTTGTTCTGCATCATTAGGCACACTGTGAGCATCCTCTATATAGATTTGCTCACATAAGCCTAAGGGTAGCTCTTAATGGCAGGGGTGGATGACATTCAGTGCTCAGGTATTCTAGGAGCAGGAAGTAAAGCAGAGATCAGTTTACTGGTCAAGCAAGAAATTGTTTGTTTACTAGTTTGACTGCTGATCCTACATTTCAGGTGTTAAAAAATCCACTCTCTATAAGATGGAGCTAAAATGACAACCGTTCAATCTTTTCTTAACATGTTTATTTATATGTAACAGCACAAAGTGTTATTATTTCTGTTCAGCAATCTTCAGAACCACAAGGTAATCTATGCATTAAAATTGGCATCAATTTTAACAATGCTTTAAAATTGGCATCAATTTTTTATACTATAGAAATGTTAACATACTGTCAACTAGCAGCCAAACAAAAGCATACATACACTTTGATTATGTTCTGAGCTGATCTCAACCGTTGATTAAATCTTTTTTGATCTTTAGTCATGTATTTAGTTTTTAACGATACAACATGGAAATATGCCCTTTGGCCCACCGAGTCCATGTTAACAATAAATCACCTGTTCACACTATAGAAAATCCACACAGTTACAGGGATTGATACAAATACATCGATAGATGCTCCTGAACACATCATCAGTGATGTAACCTGGGGTCATTGGGTGTTTCGGGTCTTTCAACATCAGACACCCTCACCCAGGCGACCCAGCCGTGGTTGATCAGACCACGACGTGTTCAGGTGGCATTTGCTCCTCCCCATGGACCTCCTCTCCTGATCCAGAGCCATCTTGATGCCTTCTCCGCTGCCTCTGTGGTGTTCTTGATGGCCCTTCTCCTTGCCACTCCGTTGATGCCCAGTGCATTCAAGGCTTTGTAGAGCAATTGCCCTGCAAAACCTCTGCAGCCAACCTCGGTGGGCATACACCTTGCCTTCCAGCCCTGCTTACGGCAGCCTATGACCAGCTCTTCATACTTGGCCATCTTCCTCTCGTGGGCCTCCTCCAGACGGTCCTCCCACGGCACTGTCAGTTCCAACAAGACGATGTTTTTGGTCGCCTCTGAGACCAAGAGGATGTCTGGCCTCAGGGTGGTCGTGGCAATGTGCCGTGGGAACTTCAGCTGTTTCACCAGGTCTATGGAAAGCTGCCAGTCCTGCACAGTCGCCAGGATTCCTGACGGATTCCTGGCTGCTGTGGTTCTTGGCAGCTGCACTCTGGCCTTCACGAAGGTGATCATCTGGGTGGTGGGGCGTTCTCGTCTGCAGCTGCTGATTCCCATGCTGATGGCTTCTGCAATGGGTTTGAGAACCTGGTCGTGACGCCATGTGTACCGGCCCTGCCCAATAGACTTTGGGCAGCAGCTCAGGATGTGTTCCAACGTCCCCTTGCCTGAGCATTGCGGGAAATCTGGAGATTCCGCTTTGCCCCAGATGAAGAGGTTCGATGGGCTGGGCAGGACATCATACACTGCCTGGACCAGGAACTTGATGCGCTGTGGTTCAGCCTGCCAGAGCTCAGTCCATGTTACTTTTCGGTCCATGGCCTGCTCCCACCTTGTCCAGGCTCCCTGCTGCCTCAATCCAACTGCTCTGGTACACCTCTCCTCCTCCACCATAGCCGCCACTTCCTCCTGGACCAGCCTGCGCCTCTCCTTCCCCTTGGCCTTGTCAAACTGGGGAGATGGGAAGATTCCCAGGCCTGCTCTTCCCCGAGTCACTGCTCCCACCAGGACTCTGTGGCGTATCCGGGACTCTGCTTGCAGCACGGCTTCACCGGCTCTCCACTTCCTCCCAGTTTTCACCTCCACCCCTGCTTGAGCCACCTTGGGGTCGCTGGAGTCCTTGTACATCATCACCTCTCTGGCCCGAGTCACCTTGAACTCCTCCTCCAGGGACTTCAAGGACAGCTGGAGCTTGGTGTTATTTCCGTAAAGGGCGATGCTGCTAAGGCTCCTGGGCAGTCCCAGCCACCTTCTGAGAAAGCTGCTGACTTTCCTCTCCAATCTCTCTACGATGGATATTGGGACTTCGTAGACAAGCAGTGGCCAGAGTATCCTTGGCAGGATACCATGCTGGTAAATCCATGCCTTGAACTTGGCGGGAAGCCCCGACTGGTCCACTGCTCTCAACCAGCTCTCCAGCTCCTGACAGGTTGCCTGGACAGATGCTGTATCCTTCAGGCTGCTGTTAAACACCTTGCCAAGACTCTTCACTGGCTTTTCGGAGACAGTTAGGATTGGTGACCCTTCGATGTTGAAGCAGAACCTGTCCATGACTTTGCCCTTCTTCAGCACCAGTGACCTTGATTTTCCTGGCTTAAACCTCATCCTTGCCCATCCAATCAGTTTCTCCAACCCCTGCAGGATCCACCTGCCTCCTGGCACTGACTCAGTGGTGACAGTCAGGTCGTCCATGAAGGCTCTGATTGGTGGTTGGCGTATTCCTGACTTGGTCCGAGGGCCCCGGCACTCTGGCTCAGCAGACTTAACGATCATGTTCATCGCCAAGGCAAAAAGGATCACAGAGATGGTACAGCCTGTGATGATCCCAACCTCCAGTCTGTGCCTCTCTGATGTTACTGACCCTGATGAGACTCTCATGCTGAACTGGTTGTAATAGTCTAGGATGAGATCTGCCACTTGGCCCGGCACATGATGCTTGGCCATGACTGTCTGGATCAGCTTGAGCGGGATGGAGCCGTAGGCGTTGGCCAGGTCAAGCCAGAGCACTGTCAGGTCACCCGTGTTCTCCCTGGCTTCTCTGATGAGCTGGGTCACCACTCCCGTGTGTTCTAGACACCCCGGCACTCCAGATAAGCCTCCCTTTTGCACTGAACTGTCGATGTAGCCATTGCCGGAGAGGAAGTTGGTCAGCCGCCTCGCCACTATGCTGAAGAAAATCTTGCCTTCAACACTTAGCAAGGAGATGATTCTGAACTGATCGATCGTCTTGGAATCTTCCTCCTTTGGGATCCAGGAGAACGTGTAGACTCCTCATAGACAGCATTTGAGGTCAGGTTCGAACCTGGCTCCCGACTGCTGCGAGGCTGCAGCTCTAATAAATGTGTCATTGTGTTTTCAATGACAAACAAAGCAGATGCAAATGCCAAGGAACTACGTTTTGAAAATTAAACCCAAGCAGACCCTTTGGAACATTGCTTTTATACCTCTTATTGATTTGAAGATGTACCTTGTCGAAGGAGCTGCATCTTTTCTCTACATAATTAAATTATTAAGTTGTTCATCAGATGCATTACAAGATCTTTATATGAAATAACACACATACATTTAATTTGACTATGTAAACTTTTCTATTATGCTAATATTCTTCTTCCTGCTCCTTTTTGGACACATACGATTTCATTTATTTATAGATATTGTTTATGACACTTTATACATATTCTTGTTTTGTTTTTTGTATGCTGTTTCACACTTGCTTTTTATTCTTTTATTCTGTTCGAAATAAAGAATTAAAAAATTAATTAATTAAAATTTTTTTTTTTAAAATTAACAAAGATAAGGAACAAGTAAGAATGAAGTAAACCTTTGGGTAAATTTGTTTTCAGTGTAATCACGACTGAATATTGCTCTTTTCTGTGTTCAAGGTTCTCTCTTCTACTTGGGACGACAGAAGGCACAATGGGCTAAGTGTTCGGCTGGCGATCGGAAGGTAGCCGGTTCGAATCCCGCTTGGAGTGCATACTGTCGTTGTGTCCTTGGGCAAGACACTTCACCCACCTTTGCCTGTGTGTGAATGTGTGTGAGTGATTGGTGGTGGTCGGAGGGGCCGTAGGTTGGCAGCCACGCTTCCGTCAGTCTGCCCCAGGGCAGCTGAGGCTACAGAAGTAGCTTACCACCACCGAGTATGACTGAGGAGTGAATGAATAATGCGATGTAAAGCGCCTTGAGTATTAGAAAGGAGCTATATAAATCCCATCCATTATTATTATTATTACTTCTATGGGTTGACTATCAAGGTGGGTTGAGGTGTTCTAGTAGAGCTGGTGGATGGGTAGTTTGGGAAGTAATGTATACTTGGTAGTAGTAGCGTGTTCCTTTGGCCATTTTGTTTAGACGTGGGCATGGACTCACAGTCTTGAATGCCATCTCAAATGCTCCATTTTCATTCTTGAATGTCCCATAAATCAGCATAATATTTTCAACAAGCTTATATTACAATTTTGATCTTATAATATTTAGCTGATATTACAATTTTGTGTTACGTATTATAGTAAGTAACAGAAAGAGAAGGGTAAGTCACTTAGAATGAATGAGGGTGTCAAGGGTTATGGGGAGAAGGCAGGAGAATGGGGTTGAGGGAGCGAGGTGGATCAGCCATGATTGAATGGTGCAGTAGACTTAATGGGCCAAATGACCCAATTCTGCTCCTATCAGATGAACTTACGAATAAGCAGAAAATAAAAAAAAACATTAGTGGGATTGTATTCATTTTAGCTTGGGGAGACTGATTATTTCCCCCTTGTTCTTTACATTCCTCATACAAATATTTTTTTAACATAACTTGGAATTTCTAGTCATGTTTCTTTCAGTCATATGCCTAGCCATGGTTACTACAATGACATTTTGTTAATGACTCCACGTAAGATGTCTTCTTTGATCTGTAGTCATGTTTTTAGTTTTAGAGATACAGCATGGAAACATATCCTTCGGCCCACCAAGTCCATGCAGACTATCTCTCAACTGTTCACACGAGTTCTATGTTTTTATTATTTGGGTTCAATTGCTGATTGTATGGTTAAATTCAGCACGATTTGTGTACCATGTTTCCTATCGTTCTGGAGATCAAAAAACCCAATTAATTTGTTGACAGTTTATGCGTGATATTTGAATTATTAGCAATATGAAACAATGCCATAAAGCGAACAAGATATTCACTGATTATAAATAGAATGATTTTGTTTAAGTTAATGATACTTTGAGTACTCTTCATCTCAACAGAATGTATTAAACAGTTGGTTCACTCAAAGTTCAGTTGATTTTTTGGAAGGTATTTTTCCTGGATGGCGTAGCTTATTTAAAGGATTCACACGTGAATATCGGCATAACCTCCACTTATTTGGACAAATGGTCCAGACAGGACCATTTTGAATTATTGTCGTGTAGCACAGGTAATTTGCAAGGTCAGTTTGTGATGCAGTACACAGTTACTACACCCAACTGTGGTTTAATTTCATTTCTCAGGTTTCCCACTTGGGGGCAGGAGGAAGATTTATTGTCATGCGTTAAATACTGAATTTCAAAAAGGTCGGGAAAACATATCTCAAAAAGCAGCTGTGTTTCGGTGATTCCTTTGACTGCTGCAGGCACAATAACTACAAGTTGTGGGGGATATTGTTTAACTGTTGAGGTTAACCAAGTCTTCATGTCATGTCATTCAAATGCAATGGCTGAACATGGTAGGTTTTTAATTTTGCTCCATTTGTAAGACAAAGTAGGCTCTTTTTTTCTTGGGAAGGCATACCCCTACTATTCTGCTCAATTCCGATCCTTCGGTCAGTGTCATTTGTTTAGCAGTGTTGTGTACCTGGCCCATTTCCTAAGAGGGCAGGAATTTGCAGCATTCTATTAGTTGGTTGTTATAATTTTCTTTTATAAATTGCAGAACTTTGTCTTTCCAACTTACTGATCATTTCTTCTATTAGTAAGTAAGTAAGTAAGTAAGTATGTTTTATTTATATAGCACGTTTTAAGTCAACTTGCATTGACACCAAAGTGCTTTACATAAAATAGATAATAAGTTTCCATACAAACCATAGAAAAAGGTTAAAGAAATTGAGGGGACATATCATCAATGTAAATCTTATACAAATCAGAAGGCTGTGGAGGCCAAGTCAATGGATATTTTTAAGGCAGAGATTGACAGATTCTTGATTAGTAATGCCCCTGTCCCACTTAGGAAACATGATCGGAAACCTCTGGAGACTTTGCGCCCCACCCAAGGTTTCCGTGCGGTTCCCGAAGGTTGCAGGTGGTTGCCGGAGGTTGCAGGTAGTGGAAGCAGGTAGGGAGACTGACAAAAACCTCCGGGAACCGCACGGAAACCTTGGGTGGGGCGCAAAGTCTCCAGAGGTTTCCGTTCAGGTTTCCTAAGTGGGACAGGGGCATAAGGGTGTCAGGGTTATAGGATGAAGACAGGAGAATGGGATGAGAGAGAAAGATAGATCAGCTATAATTGAATGGCAGGATAAACTTGGTCGCTAAGTGGTCTAATTTTGCTCCTGTCACTTATTAACATGCAAATCATTCCCTATCTAAGCTAAGTTCTACATCTGTATAGAAGAAACATTTGATGTTTATATTTATAGAGACATCACAGCACGGAAACAGTGACAAGGTTTGTTTTGCATGCTATCCAATTAGATCAGACAATACTATACATAAATACAATCAAGCTAAACTTGGCTACAATAGACCAAAGATGAAGATACTGAGTGCAGAATGTAGTCTTCAGCAGCATTATAGTGCATCAGTTCCATAGACAAGGTCCACTGTCCAGGATGGGTTAGTGATGAATAAGACTAACAGCTTATGGAAGGGCCATTTAGAAGCCTGATAACAGAGGGGAAGAAGCTGATCCTGAGTCTGGTGGTGCACACTTTCCAGGTTACGTACCTTCAGCTGCATGGGAGCATGGAGAAGATGGAGTGATTGGGATAACACAAATCTTTAATTATGTTGGCTGCTTTTCTGAGGCAGTGTGAAGTGTAGATCAAGTCAATACCTGTAGTGGGAAGCTTGATTTGTGTGATGGACTGGGCTATATCTACAACTCTCTGCAATTGCTTGCAGTCTTGGGCAGAGCTGTTGCCAAACTCTCTGATGCAACCTCTCTGCAGTGCATCAGTAAAAGTTTTTTAAGAGTCATTGGAGACATTCCGAATTTCCTCAGTCTCCTCAGGAAGGCATTGACATGCCTCATTGGTTGTTACATCAATGTGGTTGGTCCACGACAGATGGTTGGTAATATTAACGCCAAGGAACTTGATACAGAGGCCATTCGTTATGCAACTGTGAAATCACAAATTTGAATTAGAGATGAAAAATTAGTAATTGAATAATTGCACAAACTGTGGCTGCGATGCTTTTTTCCTCAGAACTGTATATTATTTTTCCTGCACAGTGAAAGGTGGAATGACAGAGGCACAGCCCTAGTCTCCATAACAGTGACACTTCAGTTGTCAGACACATGAGCAAATAGAGAGGCAGGCAAAACTCAGCAAGTGAAAAACGAAAGGGCGGCATGATGGCATAGTGGTAGAGTTGCTGTCTTACAGCGCCAGGGACCCGGCTTCGATTCTGACTACGGGTGCTTGTCTGTACACTTTTGTGGCTTTGCTCCAAGATCTTCGGTTTGTCCCACACTCCAAAGACATACAGGTTTGTAGGTTAATTGGCTTGGCACAAAAATGTAATGTGTAGGATAGTACTAATGTGCAGGGATCGCTGGTTGGTGCGGACTCAGTGGGCTCGCTGTATCTCTAAACTAAACTAAACTAAATTAAAGTTATCAGATGGACACTTCCCACAAGACAATCAAACTAAGAAGGGTTTCGACCCAAAACATCACCTATTCCTTTTCTCCAGAGATTCTGCCTGACCCGCAGAGTTACTCCATAACTTTGTATCTATCTTTGGTGAGACCAGTCAAGCTCACTCCCTGGATGTGCATTTGCAATCTTAGAGACAATTGAGTCACACAGCGTGGAAACAGGCCCTTCGGCCCAACTTGCCCACACTGACCAACATGTCCCATCAATTTTAGTCCCACCTGGCCACCATGTCCCATCTAGATTAATACCACCTGCCTGCATTTGGTCCATATCCCTCTAAACCTGTCCTATCAATGTACCTGCCTAACTGTTTATTAAACGTTGTGATAGTCCCTGCCTCAACTAGCATTTCTGGCAGTGTGTTCCATACAACCACCACCCTTCGTGTGGAAAAAGTCACCCCTCGGATTCATGTTAAATCATTTCCCCTTCACTGTACAACTAGTTCTCGATTCCCATACTCTGGGCAAGAGACTCTGTGCGTCTACCTGATCTATTCCTCTCATGATTTATTCACAATAGACAATAGACAATAGGTGCAGGAGTAGGCCATTCGGCCCGAGCCAGCACCGCCATTCAATGTGATCATAGCTGATCTTCCCCAATCAGTACCCCGTTCCTGCCTTCTCCCCATTTCCCCTGACTCCGCTATCTTTAAGAGCCCTATCTAGCTCTCTCTTGAAAGTATCCAGAGAACTAGCCTCCACCGCCCTCTGAGGCAGAGAATTCCACAGACCCACAACTCTTTGTGAAAAAAAGTGTTTCCTCGACTCTGTTCTAAATGGCTTACCCCTTATTCTTAAACTGTGGCCCCTGGTTCTGGACTCTCCCAACTCACCTCTATAACATCACCCCTCAACCTCCAAGGAATAGTCCCAGCTTGCTCAACCTCTCTCTATAGCTCAAACCCTCGAGTCCTGACAACATCCTCATAAAACTTAGAACAAACAACTTGATTAAATGATCAAAGAAACATTTATCCATAGATTAGAAAACTAAATTGCAGTATTGATTCGAACATGAAAAATGTCAGGCAATAAGACTTAATATCAATATTTGGTGTTATTTTTTAACCAGAATATACATTATAATAAGAGGCGCCAGATGATGTCGGGAGTGAATGCAAAGTTCATTTAGATTGATAGCACACTTTGAAGAGACGTTTAATCCGGTATGATACTAGCCAAAGGGGACATATTCATCATTCCAGGTAAAACTAAGGTTTAAAATCATAATATTATGGTTTGCTGTAAGGTTAAATCCTTGAAATATTTTCCACTGATTTCTAACTGCGAATGCAACTGTAATTGGCATCTTTTGGAATTGTGACAAATCCTTTTAACCTTTTCCTGCCAATAAGATTTGCCAAACAATAAAATGTGATGTTTTAAAGGCATGAGGTTGTTAACAAATTAATTGTATCATCTCTGCAAAATATTTGTATTGGTCCCATTCAGTGCAAGCCTCAAGACCCCTTGGACACATATTGTGTGTACTCTTACCCCAGTAGATGGTGCTATGTTAATATTTTGAATGTTACAAGTGACATGGCCTGTGACTCACTGTAGCTGTGATTGCAACGTGAGATGTTATCACCTAATTATTGCACCACCAAGCCAAAGGTACTTCCAACAAATAGATTGAGTTCCTTCCAGACTATTTGTCATTGCTACTTTTTTGCCTAGTAACTGAAATATAAAAGCCCAAAATATATATTTTTTAAATTGAACAAAAACATAAAATTCACAATACAGGGGAATAGAATGCATATCTAAACAGTAAATTTGCCTCATTCACCTTCCAAATATATATATATATTGCCTGTCTCGGGGCTGAGCTTGTGATTGGCGAGAGCAGATCTCTGCCACCTGCATTCAGGGGAGAGAAAATAACATAGCACCTATTTTTAGGTTTCTATGTTCATTGTATGCAGAATATGTGCAGTAGCTGCAAATAGGTGCAGAGCGAGGCCATTCGGCCCTTTCAGCCATCAAAATGATCATTGTATTGTATTGTATTGTATTCAATTTATTGTCATTATCTCATAAGAGACAACGAAATGGATTTTGCTTACAGTCAAGTAACATAAAAATAAATAAAAAATAAATAATAAATAAATAAAACATATTTAAAAAAAAGCACAAACACAGAAGTCCACGACACAACATAACCCCACAGCGGCACCAAAGTTAGGGAAGGAACCATAGTCCAGCCAGCCTCCCCGCCGATCTTCCCAGATGTTCACCAGTGGTTGGGGTCTCCCGATACTCAGGCCCTCTCACCGGGAACGAGCATCCTCAGCGACCCGGACCTCCAGATCAGCCACCTCCCACGTCCGCGGATCCCGAGTCCACAGGCCGAGCCGGGCGGAGTCGCAGGACACCGCGATGTTGGTCAGCGCCGCCCGCGTTGGGAGCTCCGCGAACCACAGCTCCACGATGTCGGTGCAGCAGGCCCAGCACTCCGGGGCTCCAAATGGCTGGAGCACTGGTTGGTCCCGGCAAGAAAGGCCGCGCCAATCCAGTGGGTAGGCCGCCCGGGGGGGGGGGGTGGGTGGCTATGGACGCAACTGGAATAATAGTCGACTGAAGAACGGTATCCCCCCTTACCGTACCCTCTTCCCCACATAAAGACATTAAAAAACCCCACAGGAAAATGCTCTTCAACATAACAAAAATACAAAAAGATACCGGACTGAAGGCGGATGCAGCTAGCATCAGCGCCACCCGGATGTTCTGCTGGATATGATCTGCCGGATGATCATGACTGATCATCTAAAATCATGTAACCCCGTTCTGTTTTTTCCCCATATCCCTTGCTTCCTTTAGAGAGAGAGAGAAAGAGAGACATTTATTGTCACAGCACCAATTGGTACAGTGAAATGTTGTGGTCACCATGAAGCCATACAAATAAAAAAAAACCACAGACACGATAGTCTTTACATAAACATCCCCACACAGCGGAATCAAAGTTTCCCACTGTGAGGGAAGGCACCAAAGTTCAGTCATCCTCCTCTTTGAAGTCCTTTAATGTTCACCTGTGGTCGGGGCCTCTCCCGGAGCCCCCCGCAGTTGCTGCAACAGTGGCCCGATGTTCGGGCCCTCTCGCCGGGATGATGGAACTCCGACGTCGGAACGGTAGAACACTCTCAGCGTTCGGCCACTTCTTACCGGAGACCGCAGCTGACGAAGTCCACAGGCCAAGCTGGGCGGTTATTCACACTGGCGGCCCTCGGCAAAGGGATCCCATGACTCCACGATCAAGTCAGTAGGAACTCCGCAAACCACAGCTCCACGATGTTGAAGCAGCAAGCCCAACACTCCAGAGCTTCAAACGGCGATCCAGGTAAGGCATTGCCCGCTCCACGGTAAATCAGCGCTGCGCCGCCACTGAAGCTCTGGTCTGGTCTCCGGCAGGAAAGGCCGCGGGGGGGCGAAGACGCGGCTCGGAGAATAGTCGCATCCTCGCCAGGAAGTGACTGGGAAACAGTTTCCCCCTTACCCTACCCATCTCCCCCCACATATAAATACTAGGAAATTCCAACACATACTTTATAAACAGACTAAAAATAAATAAAGATGGAAAAACAGGCAGACTGTAGGCTAAGGCTGCCATCATGCAGTGCCCCTAGTGGCCCCAAGAGTTAAATTTAACCCTAATTTAAAAACATCCAGTGAATTGGCCTCCACTGCCTTCTGTGGCAGAGAATTCCACAGATTCACAACTCTCTGGGTGATTTTTTCTTTCCACTCATCTCAGTCCTAAATGGTTCTTGTTCTGAATCTATGCTGCACTCCCTCAATAACAAGAATGTTCTTACTCAAATTAGGAGAGCAAAATTGCACATAATTCTCCAGGTGCGGTCTCACCAGGGTCCTGTACAACTGCAGTAGGACCTCCTTGCTCCTAAACTCAAATCCTCTTGCAATGAAGGCCAACATGCCATTAGCTTTCTTCACTGCCAGCTGTACCTGCATGCTTACTTTCAGTGACTGATGTACAAGCACACCCAGGTCTCGTTGCACCTTCCCTTTTCCTAATCTGACACCATTTAGATAATAAACTCCCTTCCTGTTCTTGCCACCAAAGTGGATAACCTCACATTTATCCACATTATACTGCATCTGCCATGCACCTGCCCACTCACCCAACCTGCCCAAGTCACCCTGCAGCCTCATAGCATCCTTCTCTCAGCTCACACTGCCACCCAGCTTTGCGACATCAGCAAACTTGGAGATGTAGGTTCTGAATACATCCCTGTCTTGGCAGCTCAGCTTATGAGTGCTAAAGTGGTCATGCTGCCACTGTTATTGTATTTAACCACATAATCTAGATGTGGTTAAATACTTAGAAGTCAAGTCTATCTTTGTGCATTGAGTGTTGATGTATCTTTAGCATTTTCAGGAAGAAATGATGAGGAGATGATGTACTCTCCATCACAAAATCCAGTCTTACACTATTTTGATTTATTCAATATTCATTAGTATGAAAAATTGGCCGAGGGCACTGTACATAGGGGAAATCATGGGACAGTACAATGGTCTGGTTTGTTCTGATGCCTATTCATCGATATTAGCAGACTACTGACAACTGGGTGGCTTGAGTGTTTTTATCTGTGTATTATTGCAACAGGAGTCATGACTAAGCTGGAGGTCAGATATTGATGTAATTGATCACTTTTGGGCACCATATCTAAGGAAGGATGTGATGGCTCTGGAGAGGGTCCAGAGAGGAGATTTACAAGAATAATCACAGTACTCCCTGGAGTTTAGAAGGGTGAAGGAGGACCTCATTGAAACTTACAGAATAGTGAAAGGCTTGGAGAGAGTGGATGTGGAGAGCGTGTTTCCACTAGTGGGAGAGTCTAGGACCAGAGGTCACAGCCTCAGAATCAAAGGACTTTCCAAAGGACCTTTTACCTTGTCTGCACATCTGGATGCCCGCAGCGACCGCTGCGGAGGGTTGATGTCTCGACCACGGGGGAAAGTGGAGGAGGACTGGCCAATTTTTGTGCCTTCCACCACAGTGATGAATGCTGTGGTGGATGTTTGTGTTACATTTTTAGTGTGTTATTGTGTGTTCTTTATCATTGTACCACTGCTGGCAATTTCTCTTGCACTTTATGTGCAATGTGACGGATAAAACTGTATTGTATTATATTGTTTAGGAAGGAGATGAGGAATTTCTTGTGAGAGGGCTGTGGAGGCCAAATCAATGGATATTTTTAAGGCAGAGATAGATTACTGATTAGTATGTGTGCCAGGGGTTATGGGGAGAAGGCAGGAGAATGGGGTTAGGAGGGAGAGATAGATCAGCCATGATTGAATGGCTGAGTAGACTTGATGGGCCGAATGGCCTAATTCTGCTCCAATCACTTATGGCCTCAGGCAATAAATTGCTTGGAAGTGTGCAGGGTCTTCTTCCCCTCAATTTTAGGACTTTAAGCAGCCATGTCACCACTGTTATTCTATTTAGCCGCCAATAGTCTATTCCAGAAGTAAAGCCTCAGTATCGTCGCCGCTAATTTTTCAACATGTTGAAAAATTTTCTGCAACCAGAAATTGGTCGCCATGGAGAAAATCGATAGTCTTGTAGTCGTAGGTGCAGTTGTAGTGGGGTAGTCGTAGGTAGTTTTAGTTAATCAAGGAAAACCGATAACTGTTAAATGCCCGCCAAACTTCACAGCTGTGTATCTCTGGCTTATTAAAAGTTGTCTGGCTTCTTAAAAGTGTCTCCACTCCTTCTCCCCCCTCCCCCCCCTTCCTTCTCCCCCCTTCTCCCCTCCCCCCCCACCCCTCTTTTAAAGGAATTACAGTACACTGTGCTAGCCGTCTTAACCTTCCTGTTCATCTCGGTGTGTGTCTGTATCACCTTGGCTTTGCACCGTGAGTTTCAGGCAGCGCTCCCCCACTTTACCTGGCCCCCGCCTTTGCGATGTGCGTGTGTGTGTGTGTGTGGGTGTGTGTGGGTGTGTGTGTGTGTGTGTGTGTGTGTGTGTGTGTGTGTGTGTGTGTGTGTGTGTGTGTGTGTGTGTGTGTGTGTGTGTGTGTGTGTGTGTGTGTGTGTGTGCGTGTGTTCCATCTGACAGACACCGTTCCAGTTCCCGGTTTTTCAAGCGAGTGCCGCGAACTTGACAGTCGCCGGCAGGCCGCTGAAAAATCACCTAAGTGGGACAGGCTCTTAAAGATATTTTCAGAGAGGTTGAGGAAGATGGGCCAAGTGGTCACCTTATATGTGAGATTTATGGAATTCCAGTGGCTGCCCTTGAAGGCAAATGCCTTGCTGAATCTACCACTTGGGCTCCATTAGATGAGGCTGGTTATCTGAAACATAAGCTGGAAGTACAGGTTAGTCAACACCTTTGAAGTGAAATTGTGATACTCATATGATCTGGGGTTTACTAGAAAGAAGAATTTATCACTCAGCCTTTGCAGACTTAGAAAGGTAACAATACAACTGAGTGAATGGTTAAGCTTTTTGCAAAGGTGCTTATGAATGAATCACATTAGTGTGGATCATCACAAGTGGTTATCTTTCCTACAATGGATTAATGAAGCTGCCAGGTTTATATGGTGGGCTTACATCTTTGTTGTCACTTTTTACAGGTGCAAGCTTTTTATTTATAAAATTTTAAAATTGTGTTCAAATTCTCTAACTGTCATGGTAGGATTTGAACCTAAGCTCGCAGACACATTTATCAAAGCTTCTGCATTACCTCATCACTGACAACTACATCACTTTGCAGGGACAGGATGAAAGAAAAACGGACATTATAGAAATGCTAGAAAATTGAAGAAAAAACTCAGAAATGGAGTTAAACCAGCAAAACATTCACACCCTATTAATCAAGATGTGTTACATTTGGACACCTTCCCCTTCATAGAGGGAGAGGTTTGGCAGAAAACAGTTGCAACAGAACGTTAACAATGCTACATGTCTGTTTAGTTCAGTTTATTGTCACATGTACCGAGGTGCAATGAAGAGCTTTTGGTGCGTGCTAACCAGCCAGCAAAAAAAAGACAATACATGATTACAATTGAACCATTCACACTGTACAGATACATGATAAGGGAATAACGTCTAATGAAAGTAAAGCCAGTAGCGTCCTAGGGTCCCCAAAGATAGTCAGAGGGTCCCCAATGAGGTAGATAGTGGTTCAGGTCTGCTCGCTGATTCCGGTGGGATGGTTCAGTTGCCTGATAGCAGCTGGGAAGAAACTGCATATGATTATTTTTTTAAACCAATTTTTCAATCTGTGCTACAAGTGGGGTGTAAAAATCTGGTTTCATCTGGTTTAAATCTGATATCAACAATCTGGGTTAATGGCGCCAGAACAACAAACCTGCTCTCAAGGAGTTGATTGTTGACTTCAGGAAGGGCAAACTGAGGGACCATATGTGTTCAGCGTCGAGACGGTGGAAAAAGAATCAACAGTTTTAGGTTCCTGAGCATACATATCTCTGATGATCTATCTTGGGCCCAGCACAGATCCAAAAAAGGGCCACTGACCCATCTACATCTTAATAGGTTTGAGGAGATTTGGCATGTTGAACTTCTACCGTACAGGTGTACATGGAGAACATACAGACTGGGTGGATCATGGTCTGATTTGGTCATTTGAGAGTGAAGTGTTTAATTGTCATATGTATAGATGAAATAATAATTAAATTCATATTTGCTACAGCTTTAGGCCCATTAACACAATAACACAAAACAAATATGCAATAATCAATAACACATTAAATTAATGATCAGTATTACAAGTTAACTAGCTCATAATAGTACAAAACCATTGTCCGTCGTCCAACCAAAATAAAGTCCATAGCATCCTAGTTGGTGAGAAAAGCATTGTGCGGTATTCAACAGCCTGATCGTTGCTGGGAAGAAGCTGTTCTTGAAGCTGGCAGTCCTGGCTTTCAGGCTCCTGCACCTTCTTCCTGATAGTAGTAATGAAATGAGAGAGTGGCAAGGACGGTGTGAGTCATTGATGATATTAGCTGTATTTTTCAGATTGTGCCTCTTGTAGATCCCTGTGATACTGGGAAGGTTAGTGGTTAGTGGCTGTGGTGGACCAGAAAATGTCTACTAACTGCTGCTTGGGGCGCCCGGCCGCTGCTTGGGGCACTGCTGCTCGTGGCGCCCGGCCGCTGCTCGGGGAGCTCGGCCGCTGCTCAGGGAGCTCGGCGGGCCGGATGATTACGGGAAAAAAAATCCACCTGCGGGCCGGATGATTTTGGGTTATGGGCCACATTCGGCCTGGGGGCCATTGGTTGCCGACCCCTGGTGTACATGATAAGGGAATAAAGTTTAGTGCAAGGTAAAGCCAGCAAAGTCCAATCAAGGATAGTCCGAGGGTCACTAATGAGGTAGATAATAGTTCAGGACTGCTCTCCCATTTTCCTCCACATATCCTGCCTAAGCCGCCAGCAGACTTCCTCCAGCAGTTTTTTGTTTGGTCAAAATTGCAACATGTGAATTATTTTCCATCCCCAATTTACTGCAGTTCTTTATATTAGGGATGATACTCTTTTTCTATTATTTGTTAATGTCGACCACTTAAAAAAAAAGAATGTTTGCTATACCATTATCAGTAAGTCACTCTGGATTCAGCCTTCAAAATGTGCTTCCATGTGAGAGTTGGTGGAGCAGATGTGGCAGTGAAGTCAGTGCTGATGGCAAGTGCATCTGACTGGCATGGCAAAAGGTGTGGGAAAATGCAAAGAGCTGATAAGAAAACTTGGAACAGCCAACAGGAATAATAAAACGGTCACCAAATAAAAATAATGAAATCATTTTATAAGCAGTCGAAAAGCACAGGAACATGGTGTAATTCTGGTCGGGAATAGTTCATCATGCACTTTTTCACAATAAACCGTTCACCATGGTTTGGCCTTTCATTTGTCTCCGTTTGCAATATGCATCCTGACAATTTTATTATGTTTCCCGTTGTAAGTAGGTATCCATCCAAGTCAACAGGTAGCTTCAAAATGAATATTATTTGATGGTACACAAAAATGCTGGAGAAACTCAGCGGGTGCAGCAGCATTGGCAATGTTTCGGGGTGAAACCCTTCCTCAGACTGATGGGGGGTGGGGGGGGGGCAGGGAGAGAAAGGAAAAGGAGGAGGAGGAGCCCGCGGGCTGAGGGCGGGAAGGAGACAGCAAGGGCTAACAAAATTGGGAGAATTCAATGTTCATGCCTCCAGGATGCAGACTCCTCAAGCGGAATATGAGGTGCTGTTCCTCCAATTTCCAGTGCTGCTCGCTCTGGCCATGGAGGAGACCCAGGACAGAGAGGTCAGATACGGAATGGGAGGGGGAGTTGAAGTGCTGAGCCACCGGGAGGTCAGGTTGGTTATTGCGGACCGAGCGGAGGTGTTCGGCGAAACGATCGCCAAGCCTCCGCTTGGTCTCACCGATGTAGATCAGCTGACATCTAGAGCAGCGGATGCCATAGATGAGGTTGGAGGAGATGCAGGTGAACCTCTGTCGCACCTGTAATGACTGCTTGGGTCCTTGAATGGAGTCGAGGGGGGAGGTAAAGGGACAAGTGTTGCATCTCTTGCAGTTGCAAGGGAAAGTGCCCGGGGAGGGGGTGGTACGGTAGGGAAGGGAAGAATTGACAAGGGAGTTACGCAGGGAGCGGTCTTTGTGGAAGGCAGACATGGGGGGAGATGGGAAGATGTGGCGAGTGGTGGGGTCACGTTGGAGGTGGCGAAACTGATGGAGGATTACTTGTTGTATGTGACGGCTGGTGGGGTGAAAGGTGAGGACTAGGGGGACTCTGCCCTTGTTGCGAGTGGGGGGATGGGGAGAGAGAGCAGTGTTGCGGGGTATGGAAGAGACCCTGGTGCGAGCCTCATTTATGGTGGAGGAGGGGAACCCCCGTTCCCTGAAGAATGAGGACATTTCAGATGCCCTGGTGTGGAACGCCTCATCCTGGGAGCAGATGCGGCGTAGACGGAGGAATATTATTTGATGTTTGTTAATCGGCTCTTGCGTGGGACTTCCCCAAATGTTGTCTTGAAATCCATCGGAATAGATTCTATGGATATTTTCTTATTTATAAAATTCTCTTATCTACTGCACAAGTTAACTGTTCATAAAATTAATTGTTTATTAACTATGATTTCCCTTTTACAAAGGGATGCTCACATTTTCTGATCTGATTTTCTAATTAGATATGCAGTCATTTCTTTTTCTGCGATGACTATATATGAAAACTTTTACATTTGACTGGTCTATCTCCTACACCCTTCTTAAATGTTGGAGTGTCTTTCCTATTTTTCCAATCCTAGGGATTATTTACAATCTGGTTAATGGAATTAAAGTAGTAGTGGTGGACAGGAAATTAGTTTCAAATGTGACTATTCTCTTTAGCAGTAAACGTAGATTCTATCGATATCAGATGTTTATGAACCTTTGGTTAGAAGAGTAATACACATACTTCTTGCTGTATCTTCTGTGCATGATAGAAACATAGAAACATAGAAAATAGGTGCAGGAGGAGGCTATTCGGCCCTTCGAGCCAGCACCGCCATTCATTGTGATCATGGCTGATCGCCCCGTATCAATAACCCATGCCTGCCTTCTCCCCATATCCCTTGACTCCACAAGCCCCTAGAGCTCTATCTAACTCTTTGATTTTGGATAACATTGCTTTTAAATAATATTAATTTATCAGTTGTTCACAGAATCACTCCAGTCTCTATAACAAACGACCTGTAATAAACACTACAGATATTGATTGATATAATCATGATTTTATGCAAAATTAAATGGGATTCTTTTTTTATCATTAATATATGGAGATCAAGGAGATGTTAATAGGTGGAACTGTAGGAAAGTTTCCTACATTGTAGGAAACTTTAAATTTTGTAAATGTGCTAGACTGTTCTGTGTAACATCGTAAAACGGAAGGAATGGTGCTGGGGTTCCTCAGGACTGACAGATTCTTGATTTGTACGGGTGTCGGGTTATGGGGAAAAGGCAGGAGAATGGGGTTGAGGGAAAGATAGATCAGCCCTGATTGGATGGCGGAGTAGACTCAATAGGCTGAATGGCCTAATTCAGCTCCTATAATTATGAACATGACTGCTGCGACTTCTTAAAAGGAATGACTGGCGATACTAATACACATTTAATGCCGATGAGAGGAGAGCTGTGGAGGATCTGGCAGAAGACTGCATTATCATATGCATACACAAAATATAAATTATATGTGAAATGCACATAAATCCTACAAGATAGTGAACGACTGTGCTTTAGTGCAAGACTAAAGTACAAAATTACACAATTAGATAACAAGTCCATGGTAGTCGTGGACCATAGTATTCTATGGCTGAGTTTGGATTAGGGTTGTGTATGTCAGTTGAAGAGTCTAATCGTCATAGGAAAGTAGCTATTCCTGAACCTGGTATGTGGGACCTCCTCTGTACCTCCTGTCTGACCTTAGGTTAGCAGTGAGAAGAAGGTTTGGCCTGGATGATGGAATCCTTGATGATAGACGCTGCCTTCTTCATGCTGTACCTCATGTCGATTATTTTTATGGCGGGAAGAGCTGTAGTGGTGATGGACAGAGACTTGAAGCCTTCTTGTAGAAATACAAAAATGGCAGCACAACTTGCAATGGAGAGGGACTCTGCTTGTGAATGGTACAAACGGTGCGTTGAATTGACATCCATTCTGCCTTTTGGTTGCCGCCTTAACGTGGTGACGGTACCTGACTGATTTAGATTGTGAGGTAGTGTTTGCATTATTTTAAACCGAAAGCATTTTTAATCCTTTATGGGGCCACATGTTGGGAAATAATTTACACCATCATTTGGATGCAGTAAAATGAAGCGACCCATACGTAACAATGAGCCTCGAAGAATCAAGGAGCTGTAGATGCTGGAATCTTGAGCAAAACACAAAACGCTGGAGTAACTCAACGGGTCAGGCAGCTTCAGTGGAGGGAATGGAAGAAGGATCCAGGCGCGAATCGTCATATTCCCTCCACAGATGCTGTCTGGCCCGCTGAGTTACTCCAGCACTTTGTTTTGCTCAATCAGCCGTGGATGTTTTTTGTCTCTCAATCGCCAGAAAGGCCTTTCAGTCGCATCAGTGAATTATCTCCCGAGCAACGATTTCCTGGTTCCCGAGCATCGCATCGGTGAATGTACTGAGAAGGCCATTCTAGAAAATAAATCCTCAATTTACGAGTACACATCTTTCGGAATTTGAAAATTGTTAATTTCTTACAAATGTGTTATGTTGTAAATCAGAAATGTTTTACACCCTCGTGGTTCACTGAAGTCTTCAGCTGACCCGCTGAATGTACAGTACGATATTCCTGCACGTATAGATCACAAACTATGAAAATAACCACCTATCTTCTAGCCTGCACGCGAGATATATGAAACCGCATTTATACGTTAATAACCCGCTGCCATAGCCTCCAACCCTCAGGGTGAACCAAAGGTACGAATCTATTTTAACTGGAAGCTGCGCCGTTTGTTCCCTTGTCTGCATATCACGTAAGCCCCTTCTATAAACGGGAACTTTTTTTTTAGGCTTCGGGGGAACTCATCATGCGACGCGATCCATTCCGACAAGATTGTCCGCTCTGTTTGAAATGATCACATGCCGTGGAAAGCGGGATCTCATGGCCCCGTGGCTTTACAAGAGGTCATTTCTTGAGGCAACGATGCTGTTTCCGTCCCAGGCTCTTTCCTTTTTAGGTTATGAGGGCTGTGCGGCGGAATTGGTTGTGACTGACGGCCGCACTCCGGCCTCAATTAGCACCCAATAATTTATTGGCTTCCACTTTCAGATTATGCGTTAACTTTACAAATATTTCAACCATGGAAACATTAGCTTGCGAGAGCTCGCTCTCAAATATCAGGCACCTTGGAACCAATTCATTTGACGGGCTATGTAGTCAACCCCGAGCAGGGGGCTGTGTTATCTCAACAGTCAGATCAGATCCACATAAATTCAAAAAATACCGCACTTACACGGATTTGTCGGAATGCTGTCTGCGGCGAATGAAGATTTACGATTTGCACAACTGTCTATTCCAGCGGCTGTTATTATTGTCAGGCGAGCTATTCCAAGACACGCTTCTCATTCCATCTTTTCACACGCTGGTTCTCCCAGCAAAGTGCCGCAAGCCATTAGTTTATTAGCATTGAAAGCGAATGCTACTCGGTTAATGTGGCCAATGTTGCAAAGCTAATGTCACTGTCGGATCCCAAGTTGTTGGATTTACACGACGTGAAATTGACAGTTTAAATGTGGAAATTGACTGCTGAGCGATTTCAGAATTTACAAAAGAAAATTCTATTGTTTCAGTAGGAATTCTTTTTGACTCTGTCAGACACTTAAGGCGGTTAGATAGAAAATATGACAAATATACTTAAATTTGAAGAAAGAGGTACATTTTGACTCTCTTATCGCTTGTCATTATTTTTTTGGACATTAAAGTGTTGGAAAATCGCAGGCAGGCGGGTGCAAATAGGAAACACCACACCGCATCCTCGGCGTATTGCTGCCCAGTGTCTAAAGGGACAGATGCAGCCGAACACTATATCTTTCAGTGTTTAAGAAGGAACTGCAGATGCTGGAAAATCGAAGGTAGACAAAAGTGCTGGAGAAACTCCGCGGGTGCAGCAGCATCTATGTAGCGAAGGAAATAGGCAACGTTTCGGCCCGAAACGTTGCCTATTTCCTTCGCTCCATATATGCTGCTGCACCCGCAGAGTTTCTCCAGCACTTTTGTCTACCTACTATATCTTTCAGGTTTCTCTGCAGCCTTTGTTTTTTTGGTTACGTCTCCGCGCTCTCCAGATCAGAAAGTTTTATTTGTTGGGGTTTATGTAACTTTCCAACACGAGGGATGATAATTCGAAGCTTTGGCTTTGTAACATGTCTCTCTCCTATATTTATTGCTCACTAATGAACAAGCGATGTCTCCTTGGCTTTGAAAAAAATGGCCCTGATGAGCGACTGCGAATGATCTTTTGTGTTAATAACCATGAAAATAGGTACAGAAAACCCACTCATTCTGAAGAAGGGAATTAGGTTGGGAGAGAGGTAACGTCGAGGCCGTGCCTTTATATTAATTTTAGTATCTCGGTATACGTGACAATAGTAAACCAATATCAATGCATAGTACCCAGAGGGCCGGGGAAACGCCTTTCTGAGTAATATCATGACTTTTGCGTAGGAAGGAACTGCAGATGCTGCTTTAAACCGAAGATAGACACAAATAGCTGGGGTAACTCAGCGGGTCAGATAGCATCTCTGGGGGAAATTAATTGGTGACGTTTCGGGACAAGACCTCTCATTTCCCTTTCCCTTGTCTCAAGTCTGAAGAAGGGTCTCGACCCGAAACTCCACCCATTCTTTTTCACCAGAGATGCTGTCTGACTCGCTGAGTTACTCCAGTTTTTTGTGTCTATCATGATTTTTGTGCAGGAATTTTGGGACGTGGGGTGGGAGGTGAACGAGTAGATTATTAGCTGTGGGTATATCAAATAATGTGCTATAGAAACATTCTGCTCTGATTTCAATTGGCTCCCAATAAACAACTGTTGCATTGGAAATAAAAGACTCACAAATAACGTGGGTGACTGCTGCGTAAAAGGCAGAAGGAAGATCATGTGATGCACGCTGTTTAATCTTAAACATCATCAATTTAAACCCAGGTGACAGGAAATGCCTATAATCCAGTTCACAGTTTCGATTCACCTTCACGAGCTCAAGAATGGATGAATAAAACACAGAAATAAAGTTAACAAATAGTCACACTTAATGATCAACTTAATGTCAAAATAGTACAATTTTATACAATCTATTTTTACAGAGTTTTTTTCAAACTACTTTTACTTCGCGAATGGCCAGACTTATGTTCACTCACTGTTATAGTTACAAATCGTTCTCCGAAACGGCTAAAATGACAACAATAACAAAAAAAACTCGTTACTGACACACAGAATTAAAACGTTTCAATAATCTGGAGTCCATCTGTCCAAAAGAAATGCTGTTGTAACCTGAAATTGCTCCCCCATCCCCTCTCTCTTGTTGTTTTCTCCGTTCTTCCGCTTGGTGTGACGGTCATCCATTCCCAATGCTCCATTCGCCCTCTTACATCGGATCTTCAGAAGCTTCCACTTGTCAGTTCGCAGTCACTGAAAACGCTGCCCAACATCGGGCCGTTGCAGCAACCTCGCCGAGAGCCCAATAGTTTGCACAGTTGTTGCAACAGCTGCTGCCCTGAAGCCCTCGGCAGATCTTGTGGCCGCGGGAATGGCTGCACAGGGTACAATGTTCCCGATCTCATTAAAGCTCTCCATCTTACAGGAGTTTTCCATCGCCAGGCCGATTCACGAGAGAAAAAAAAACACAATTGGAATGCATATCAGGACTTTCCGCATTCTTAAACAGTCTTCTTTTGTTTGTAATGAATCGTGTTCCTTTTGTGGTCCTGTTATTAGCAGTGCGTTACTATTAAAAATTAGCTTGTTGAGTCTATTAGAAGCGATCTGTTATGAAATGCCCAACTGTGGATTCCTGGAAATCCCACTATATCAACATACCCTGGATTCGAGTAGAGTTTGATTCGGACATCTGGGCGCTCTTTTGAAAGAATGAGCGCATTTTTGAAAATGTGTTAAAATCCAAGCACTTCAAACCGGCTTCTCTTAATGTTCTCCGGGAGAAGCGTGCGACCTAGCAAATGATTCAGTCGCATTTTTTACTTCTACGGCCGGTCGATCAACTGTGGAGTTTGAAACACTTTTTTTCTCCAAAAGGTTTTTGTTTTATTTTTTGCTTGAAGCGTTTTGTTGTGTAATAAACAATCAGCTTAACAGGGATCCACCACAAAGGGAATAGCGGCGAGCTGAAACCGAGATCAAAATCTGTTACACACTACACAGAGGAAGAGAAATGTTTCAGGTAGAAATTTACAGGGCAGCCAAACGAGGTAGCTGGTAGTGCTCTAAAACCAGTAAAGATCTTTGTTTTTTTCCGGGTGCGCCAGACCTGAGAATCGAATAAGAAAGGCAAAAAGAAGAAGAGAGGACATGTAAGCAGGACAGGGATAGAAAACAGAACCAGAGGCTTGCTCCGAAAGTCAGAACAAATTAAGCATTGAAACAATAAGAGATAGAAGCTCCGGCTACAACGTCCAAACACACAGGGGAAAAACAAGAGCATTCAGGCAAGTCCACAAGTGGCCGAGGGGACCAGCGACGCCAGGTCACAGACCATGAAAATAACTCATTTCTGAGTTGACTCTTGCACTATGAGTTCCATGCGACTTAAACAATTTGTTTCGCAATTATATTAATAAAGGGAATGTCCACGAGGAACTGAAAGATAATTCCGAACTCAATGTTAAACGCATTTGACTTACCCAGGGCATTGCGAATTTAAATGTTATATAATGAAACAAATACATTAAGAGGGTTCTGAGGTAAATCGAAGACAATTTCCAATTTTGTCAAGTCCATCCCTGCTGTCCTTCAGTTAAATATCAATGTAGCTTACATAACCACCTACGCCTAAAAAATGTGGATATTTCATTTATCTATCCCAGAAAACACAGACTTTTATACATTTCTTGTAAACTTCGCTTTTCAAAAATCATTCTGCTTAACGTCCTTATATTCGACAAATACCCGACAGGATTTAAATCCTCTTAATATATAAATGTAAAACAACCTATATCAATCACATTGTTGCAGTCATAAACTGCAACTGAACTCTCATTACATATCACCAATATCAAAATAGAACATTTTGTTAAGCATCTAATGTGATCTGATGTTTGTGGATTTGATATGTTTAAAGATGAAAAACAGTTACAGGCTACTTTCCCATTACTATCGTCATAGTTGTTAAGTATTATTACTTAACCTCCACATGGACCTCCACATTTCATGCTACTGAATACATATTTATCCACATTTAGAATTATTTGATGGGTTTCAATAAATTACGGATTTCTTCGGCACAAGGAATACACAACATACAAACGCGAGTTCCATTCCTCTGAAATATAACTGTTCAGGATTAACCGCACTTAGAGATACTATATTCTATACTCATCCCAGTGTATTTCATTTTTATTACCGTCTCTTAAGAGCGTCGATATTAGTAATGCACAGCATCATTTCAGCAGGTTTATATTAATATATAGTTAACTCATTTAATAACGTATATTGCGGACATCCGTTAGTTGTATCGAATAGTTCATGCATCTAACAAATCACATTGTCATGCATAAATAATTATCGCACAGGCAATATTATTCATTCTACACCATTTATAGCCATATTATGCTTCACATTTCTATGATATAATTATATCAGACATGTATGTAACTATAAGCGAATCATTTCACCTCAACACATGTTGAACAGCGCTGGGACGTTGTGGGAAGTTGTGGGAAACACATTTATAACACACTTATAACACATTTATAACACACCCAGGTAACTTTGGAAACCAATTAGTACAGAGAGATTACACTGTTTATTTGGATCCTGTCCACACTAATAGGATAAATATCTCATTGCAATGTCAGCTGTAAAGTCCTACATGAAATAACTTTAATAAGAGTTCATGCCACAATTCCCACATAGTTCAATGGCACACAGCTGTTCATAATGCGGCTCAAAATCACACGCAGAGGCCATCGAGGCAGCCAAAGGCATTCTTATGAATCTGGCATTAGGAAACACCAAAAAAAGTGGTACATTTAACTTCGGCTCTAGTTAATTCTTGAGTGCTTAAGGTTGCACTTGGCTCCTATCAGTGACATAACTCCCAGGCAGCAGGAATGTACATTGTACAGCAGGAATGTAACAAGATTGAAGATTAGTCTGGAAAATAATTCCATTAAAATCAATAATGTGCCCTTGAAATCTAGGCATGCATTTAATCAGTGAAATATGACCAGGTGATATAAAACTTCAAAAGACAAGGGTACTGTTTAATATTGTATTTGTAAGAATGTACTGACTGAGGCCAGATGTGAAGGTGTGTTCATCATAATGCAACTGGCAGATGCCATCTTGAATGCCTGTATGTATTAAAAATCACTAAAGGCAGACCATCTTTTGTATCTGTATAGGTGAACATGAATCAGAATTGATGTGAACCAAAAGCACTTTTATGAACTTTTTTCCCCCAATGTAGTTAACAGATGAATATCCAAGATATTTTTTCCTGAAATTTAAGAATTACCATAGTTAGAGCAAAAGCCCTCAAATGCTTCCAACCACACGTGCATAGAACTCTTTGACATCTGGGCGATGTACAAGGCACCCAAGGCCTGCATTTGAAGTGTAACAGCAGAATATTACAGAATTTACCAGAATTATAGTAGGTTGCAAATACATAAAGTTGCCTGTTTTTTCACATCAAGACTGTGCATCTTGCAATACAAACTGTGAAAGAGTTATGTTCACGATTCATATCATAGCATATGATACTGGTTCATCTTTTGTACTCTCTGGACAGAGTATTCTTTGCTGGAACTGCTTATGAAATTTGAGTCTGGGCCAAAATTCCTGAAAATTCTTGCAGCATGCAAAACTGAAGCTGCATTTAGTGTTGATGCAGAATGCCAATGCTGCCTTGGTATATGCTGAACAAGAGGACAATAAAATACATAGTGATCCCAAATATTTGGCAATAATACAAAATGTTTGGTTTATTTGTACAAGATCGCATTTTTATTCAATTAGTCGAATGCAATAATTTTAAGTTGTGATCTGTTATGTAAGACAGAATGAATTTGCCGGGATCCGATAATCAAATGGTAATACCAATTCAGAGAAAGCATACCAGCATTAAGAACCTGAATCATTATATGAGGTGTTCCATTAATTTATTATTTGGGTTAACATGCAATTGGTTAATCTCTCTTTGCTCATATAAATCACTATATTGATTTTTTTTCAATGTGACGCTGATCAATAAAGTTTTGAAGCCCTTTTAACTCATCATAATGTCCTTCATTCACAGACATTCTATTGTAAATAAACACTTTCATCAGCAAGGTTTCAATAATATGCTTTGTTGGTAACTAAGAACAAGACAATAATACTCAAAACGTATCATTGTGTTGTGCTCTAGGCAAAGGGAAGATTACCATTTTTAGAGTTTTTGGCCCTGATACATCCATGTTGATTTACAAAAAAATCTAATGGGAAACATAAAAGGTTATTTTTCTAAGATTTTCTACCCTCATCTCCCATGGAGGCTAAAACTGCAATTTTAATTTTCTTTAGCTTTATTATAAATATTTTCTTCAATCATATTTGTTAGTTAAATTCACTAACCTATACAATTGTATGAAATTGGTCAAAACTTTGGTTTAATTTATGTCCATCTTAGTAAAAGCATAATTGTTTGTAATGCTAATTGTGCTACAATTTGCTTATCTCAACAGACTAACTAAAAATCATATCTAATATCATTAAAAACCTTTCGTTTGAGCAAGATTCCCATCAACATTTGTGCTTTAGCTCCTGGCAGGTTCATTAATTCTGGTGTCTTTTACTTTTACTTCATATTTCCATTTGTAAGAATTAAAAATCAGTACTAGGCAATATCATATAATGATAAACTTAAAACAGCATTTGTAGTTTCTTGTGTCTACATAATAAAACTAAACTTTTACAACAGCTAGGTATTAATTTGAATGCAGTCACCAACTTTATCTGTGAAAGTAGGTGAAAGTATTTTTCAAACGTTAATGGATGGTCTTAATTAATTTCTATAATTTACCTGCATTTTACATATTAAAACATCTTTTTAATAATTTTCCATTTTTTATGTAGGCGGCAAAGTGGTAGAGTTGCTGCTTTACAGCGAGCAAAACCTGAGTTGAATCCTGACTAATTGTGCTGTCTGTACGGAGTTTACATGTTCTGCCTGTGATCGCTTGGGTTTTCTCCGCGTGCTCCGGTTTCCTCCCACATCTCAAAGATGTACAGATTTGTAAGTTAATTGGCTTCTGTAAATTTTCTTTTGTGTGTAGGATAGAATTAGTGTACAGGTGATCATTGGTTGGTCTGAACTCAGTGGGCGGAAGGGCCTTTTTCCATGGTTTCAGTGAGTACTAGCTTAGATACCTTGGGCCAGGCTGTTATTCTGGAAAGCTGCAGCAACATCACCAAGAGGATGTTGGAGTTGTGAAACCACCAAACCATGTCATCACATGAAGCACAGGTTAGGTTCAGCGAATTCCATCCTATTAGCTAATATTAACGATGGGGTTGCAAGTTTTTAACCCAGCATTGATGAAGGAAGGTCTTGTATTAATTGGAGATAAACTTACCGATAGTGGGATTCCATTTGTTTACTGTCTTTGTACTCCTTTAACCTCTTAAATACATGGAATGGCACTGGGAGAAAATGGCCTAGACCATTCTCTGGAGAATACCTGGCCCCTTAAACACACATTATTTATGAAGCTGATTTAGTTGTCCTTCAAGTTAGTGGTGGGGTCCCCAGGACATTAATTTTGAGGATTTACCAGCCTCCTTCTTGTTGGAGATGATTATCACCAGTGTGGCAATTGCCCCTTGTCAGCAACACCTTTCCTTGTCCTTGTGCACAAATTAAAATGTATCATTCTATTATAAAACACAGCGTCTGCCTTCAACTCTCTATTTGATTTGCAGCAGAGACTTGCTTAATGGTCCTTACTCCCAGGCTATGAAGCCTCTGAACCCTTTCTGAGCACTCTCGTCTCATCAGCATTGAGGTTAGTCTGTTTATTGCAGTTGGAACCTTTTGAGGTTGTGTGGTTCGGTTCTGATATCACTGCCAACAGAACAACTAAGGATTTTTTTGTTTACTATTGATCTCTCCCTATCCTACATCAACTTTATATTGTTTATTAGTAAAACATTTCAGAACCCCCCTCCACCTCCTCCATTTCCCTTTAATAAATGATTTCTATTTCCAACAGAAAACAGACAGTTTCAGTTTTTGGAACTCTTTCAGTTTTTTGACCTCTACATGCACTTCTTTCAAAATATTTACCTGCATCCACATTGAGGTTGAGGGTTTGGCTCATGTCAGTGGAGGGACCTGTAAAGGCCCCTGTGGTCCATGCAGAGGCCGTGTCACTCTTTGCCAGGTCACATTGTGGTGTAGGGATAGCAGGAAGCCTATGTGGCCTCACTGAAGGTACTAGTAGTGAACTGTAGCGTGGGTCAAAAGGTGCACCAACCCCATATACATCGTGCATGCCAGGCCGTGTGTAGACGGAGCTCTGTGTACTGATGGCACTTCCCAGTGAGTAGTGGTGGTGGTGCCAGGGCTCGGGGGCTCCTTGATGCAGATGTGTGTGCAAAGAGGCACTTGAGTATGGGTCAGCTCCAAAGGGCAGCTCTGAGGGAGCTCCTGCTAGGGCATTACCTAGACTGCTACTCAAGCTTGCAGACATAGAGGGCTGGTAAGTGCTGTTCCAGAAAGAAGGTGGAAAACCCCGTTGGTTCATTGGGAAGGCTCCCTCTGTAAAAAAAGAGATGAAAATCACTATTAATTATCAACACTGTTATCCCAATCAATACTTCTAAATTCTTCAATTAAAGTCAGTCATTTATTAGCAGCAGCAAAATGATAACCATTCATATTGTAAAATAATTAGAATAAGACTTTTTACATAATCTCCTGGACGTGGGTGTTGTTATTTTCATTTGTTTTTAACAAAATGCAATATTAATGCTCTTAATAAGTGAGAATAAATCTTAAGTATGGTTGGCAGAATTTCTTTACCTTCCTATTTAATGCTTTCCAGTGGGAAAAAGTTTCCATACCATTGATAACAGTAGTTAATAGAAATAGAGATGAATATAGTAGAAAGGCCAAATTAAACAGCACCTGAGAAGATTTAGAAACATAAAAAATAGTTGTAGTAGTAGGCCATTCATCCCTTCGAGCCAGCACCGTCATTCAATATGATCATGGCTGATCTTCTAAAATCAGTAACCCGTTCCTGATTTTTCCCCATATCCCTTGATTCCTTTAGCCATAAGAGCTAAATCTAACTCTCTTGAACACTTCCAGTGAATTGGCCTCCACTGCCATTCTGTGGCAGAGAATTCCACAGATTCACAACTCTCTGGGTGAAGAAGTTTTTCCTCATCTCAGTCCTAAATGGCCTACCCCTTATTCTTAAAGTGCATTCTGCAGGTCTTCAGGAGGGTCTGTATGGATTAGGCAGTGAAATACAATTATGTTGATTATAGTTAAGGCAGTAATACTTGCCTTTATTTGCACTCTGTTTCTTAAAGGTTTTAAAGTGAATACAAATGGCAAACACCTGAAACCCTTTCATCCATGAAATATAATTCAGTGATTCTATTGGAAACATAATTTAGTCTTTTAGAAGATAAATTCTGACCAACGGATGGTCAGATATACTCAACGAAAGTGGTGTTTTCACCTTCAAAATTGCTAAGCAATATGAGAAGTGCTTTGGTTATTAAATAGTCTTTTTACTCAGTCACAGCTAATCATGCTAATTCTAGGGACATCAAGATATCAATAGATTTTCAAATAATTTGATCGAATTGACTTTAGAAATGTGGTGCACCAGAAAGCTATGGAGAATGGAACTGTTTCAGAAATAGCAAGTCTCCGAAACATGACTGGGTTCTTGTCTATTTTTTGGTTTAAAAATTGATATTTTTAGATTATTTATGGTTGTAAGGAAAGGTAGTTTCTGGCCCCTGTAACATGGGACACATATTTCGTTTGCAGACAGTAATCTCGATTTTGTATGAAAGCAAATTTAAGTAAACAATAGAATAAAGTCCCAATGATATGAAGGTCTGACTCGACCCGAAACGTCACCCATTCCTTCTCTCTAGTGGTGCTGCCTGTCCCGCTGAGTTACTCCAGCATTCTGTGTCTATCTTCGATTTAAACCAGCATCTGCAGTTCTTTCTTACTCGCTAATGATATTATTGTTCATTTGAAATAAATAACTACCGAACATTATAATGCCGTAACCTATATCGCCATTGCAATCCGCAGACTTCGCTTATCTATGAAGGGTTTAATTAAACCGTAACTTGAGTTGAGGGTGAAACAAACAGATTTCTACTTCCAGATCTATCCGTGGCAGAAGTGAATGGGAAGTGTAGGAAGGAACTGCAAATGCTGGTTTACGCCGAAGATAGGCACAAAATGCTGGAGTAACTCAGCGGGAAAGGCATCATCTCTGGATAGAAGGAATAGGTGACGTTTCGGGTCGAGACCCTTCTTCAGCTGGGGAAGGTAGATATTGGTAGCTTCTCGGAAATGTTACACTCCTACTCCCCGACTTCCCTCCCAACATTTCCTCTTTAACTATCTCACTCGGTGAACCGCAAGGAAGAAACGGTTTTAACGCGAAGATTAGCCGCGGACGTCTGGAGACGGGTCCTGTCCCTTCAACCTTCGCTTCTGTTGCATAACAACACAAACACTGGGATACCCGCCAACCGTGTAGTTAGAAGACGCGATAGTGAAATGATGAAACAGATCCTGCTGCTGCTGCTAACATATAACACCATGTTTACTTACAACTTGGTTCGTACTCATTTTAAATAGGAACACAACTCGAAATTAAGTATAAGTTCCCAGACAGATCTACCAACTGACCGATTTCAATAATCTTACAGACGACTAAGGGATTGTTGACGGAAAACGTGTGTTTCTGATCAAAACACCAATAACTGGTGGAACTCAAAAGGTCAAGCAACGTCTTGGGAGGGAATGAACAGGTGACATTTCGGTCGCGACCCTTTCGCACTCCTTCGGGAGCCCCGCACTGCCATGACCCCAATAAATTGCAGAACGTTGTAGATGTAGCCTAGTCCATCAAACACCAGACGTCACACCATTTGCTCCGTCTACATTTCATGCTACCTCGGAAAAGGAGGCAAAAATAATCAAATTCTTATTTCTTCTTCTTCCTGCTCCCATCGGGCAGAACGTAGAGTAGAAAGCGCACACCAGCAGACTCAGAAATAGCTTCTTGCCCTCTATTATAAAGCTGCTAAAATAAGCCAGGGTACTGTCCGCTTCCCTCCAGCCCATTGCGGACGTTGGACTTGGTCTCTGCAACCGTGACGCTCCAATGCTCAGAACTATATTCTGCGCTCTGTATCTTTCCCCCTTCGCTCGAACTTGAGTTTGGCTGATTGTATTTATGTGTAGTATTATCTGATCTGATAGGATAGCATGCAAAACCAAGCTTTTCACTGTTCCTCTGTGCATATGGCAATAATAGAGCTGAACATAGTACCCACACCTGCTCCCCTCTATGGTTAACTCAGCGGGACAGGCAGCATATCTGGAGAGAAGGAATGGATGATGTTTCGGGTCGAGACCCTTCTTCAGCCGACCCGAAATGTCACCCATCCTTCCATTCTCTCCAGAGATGCTGCCTGTCCCGCTGAGTCACGCCAGCATGTTGTGTCTATCTTCGGTTTAAACCAGCATCTGCAGTTCCTTCCTATGGGATCTCCCAACTGTGATTGCTGCTGCAACTCTCGCTTGTGGTTTTGTGATTCCTGGTTGTTACAATAACGGGATATCGGCGGTTAATTTAAGGCGAGCGCTGAACCCACCTCTCCATGAACTCGTGCTTCCTCTCGAGGTTTTGGAGCCGCTACTGGCGGGAGCATAACTGGCCTGGCTCAGTGCCCTTGTGAAGTGCTCGTCAACAACGCTGCTAATGTCACCCTGGAAGTATGTGAAGAGCACGCAGCGGGAACTGAGGTACTCCGCTTCAGGTGGCCGCTCCTTCTCGCCGGCCGAGTCTTCCTCTTTGATCGCAGAGCCGTGCACTGAAAACGTCCCGCTGATATTCGTGCTGTCCGCCGCCTCTTGCATTTTCGAGTAAAAAGCTAATTTCTGCAACAACAACAAAAAAAGGCGGGGAAGTCTTTACGAGAAGCAACTGGGTTCTGCAGCTCAACAGAATGTGCAGCGAGTCTTCTTGACTCTCATGAGACAGTAAGGAACCCACAGTTTGAAGCCTATAAATAAATAATAACTTATATGGTCCTCAGTGACTTGTGAATACTTACGGTCACGCGATTTCTGTCAATTTTACGCGACACACAACCACATTCAAAAGCGCAATCCCCATTCCTCATCTGACTGACCACAGCAGCTCTTGATGGTCTCAGGGATCACTCAATATTTCCAAAGTACACTCTCTTCCAGGAGAGTTGCTTGTTAAAGTGGCCCTGGGGAGATATGGATGTTTCAAGTGCAAAATAAGTAGCTAAATAAACCATATGCCTGGAGATGGATGTTGGCTGTCAGAAGGAGGGGAAAACATTGAAGGTTCCGTCACGCTGCAACGAAAAATCAAAGGAAAAACCTTTGCAACCTTGTTGCAAACAGAGGAAGGAATGGACTGGAGGCTCAACAGTTGGATACTATTTCCAACACTGAACCGAGGAATCATTCCAAATATAAACCCAATTATATATTTCCGAGGTACACAAAATTGCTGGGGAAACTCAGCGGGTGCAGCAGCATCTATGGAGCGAAGGAAATAGGCGACGTTTCGGGCCGAAACCCTTCTTCAGACTATATATTTCCGAGTATTTGACTCCAACTTTTAAAGATGTGAATTAGCGGCATACAGTCCCAATTGATCACTGCATAACCAAACGTACCTGATGATGGTAAGGAGTGTACGCTGCTGCAAAGTAAGGCTGAGGACCGTACACTTGATACATAACATCCAGACAGCTCATGGCGAAGGCTGGAGTTGTCAACAGGGCTAAGAGATGGGAGACAACGGGCGATGATACTTCATGGGCGATCGTGTCCAGTGTAAGCGAACATCGCTGCTTGGGACAAACAGCTGAGTACCGCGGTGTTGTCCCCGTGCCCTCACGTCTCTCTCACTCTCCCCGACCCGACTAAGTACAACAAGCAACAGCAAACATTTAAACGGGACGCGGCGCTGCGCGACGTCAGTGAACGTCGCCCTAATACGGCCCCTCTCGATATACCCGAGCTCCAACCAGCTCGCAGGCGGGATTGAAGGCGCAAATATGAATAAGCAGCCAATTCCAACCCATGCTTCCTCGTGCCATCATTATTCTAATAACATCCACTTGAATTGCAAACACCAAATTCTTCCAAAAAACGCGGCGTTGGATTATGTTCACACACCCGCTAGTATTTCAGTCATAAACGTTGGTTCTTTCACACGTGTGCATGTGAAATTATTTCATGGGGACTAGGTACAGTGCGATATCCGATTGTGACTGCCTTATCGGTTATTGTTCTATCGACAGGCACACGTTCACCTTTTCTGGTTAAATTAAATAAATTGGCAATAGATCTAGCAGCATATTAGTCAAGAACTAGATTAGCATCTGGAGACTTCAAGGTGAGTGGGGGGATTACATTTAAATATTTGGGTAAATTAACTGCCAGAGGAAGCCATGGAAGCGGATAAAACTAGGACCTTTAAAATAAATATGACCATCAAGGGAGAGGAAGAGTTTCCAGGGCTGTGAGCCAAACACAGGCAAAAGGACTAGCGCAGATTGCAAATTTGGTCGGCATGGGTAAGGTGGACTGAAGTGCTCTATAACTATTACCTTTACGATCCTCCCAGTTATGTCACGCATAGCGTTTCCACGTGCAAGTTTACTTTCTTCCACAGCAGTCCCCTGAGGTTGTGGAGGAGTCTGATTTTACACAGTCGCGTGGATTCTGGAAACATCAAGCAACAATACAAGAAACAATCAGCAGATCAGACGGCTTGAGAGAAGCCGTGTTATGGTTTCAGGACAGAACACCTTCATCAGAATCGGCAAAGAGAAAATCCATGAGTTATTGTGGAAGTTTCTGTCACAACGGGGGACGGAGATGCTAGGTGAGACCGAGACAGTTGGAGAGTTGGTGCATTGCTTTTACCTGGGCATTTAGGCTGGGTTTCTGTAATCTCCCGGCATTGGTCTCAGGGTTCTCAGTTTAGTTTTGTATGTTGTCACGTGTACCGAGGTACAGTGAAAACCTTTTGTTGCATGCTAACCAGTCAGCGGAAAAACTATACATGATTACAATGGAGCCCTTCACGGAATACAGATTCCTGTATTCTTATTCTTAGCATCATGGGACAAGGGGGAGATTCCCTGGAATCGATTCCTCGCTTTTTCAGAGAAACTTTAGATGCATTTCCTCTGTCTAACTGGTGAACTCTTGCTGTGATAGGGAATGAAAGAATTGTCATTTTGAAAGTCCGGGTTGCGATGTGAATGCCACAGGCTACCCATTAACGCCGAGTGAGTATAATCAAGGACGTTGTGTCGTGGGTGATGGTCTGGGAGAGGACACCCAGTTTGCATATCATGGATGTGATTTTGGAAGAGTTAGGGGAACCAGTTTTGATGGACCCAAGCAGTCGTTCTAGGACTGTTCATGGACTCAAGGACCCAAGCAGTCGTTCCAGGTGCGACAGAGGTTCACCTGTATCTCCTCCAACCTCATCTACTGCATCCGCTGCTCTAGATGTCAGCTGATCTACATCGGTGAGACTAAGCGGAGGTTGGGCGATCGTTTTGCCGAACACCTCCGCTCGGTCCGCAAAAATCTACCTGACCTCCCCGTGGCTCAGCACTTCAACTCCCCCTCCCATTCCCAATCCGACCTCTCTGTCCTGGGCCTCCTCCATTGCCAGAGTGAGCAACACCGGAAATTGGAACAGCACCTCATATTCCGCTTGGGGAGCCTGCATCCAGCGGACATGAACATTGAATTCTCACAATTTAATAATAATAATAATAATATCTTTTATTGTCATTGCACGTCAGTGCAACGAGATTTAGTGTGCAGCTCCACTGATGTACAAGAAAGGTAAATAAATACAATACATAAATAAGCAAGCTGAATTGATTGACGTGACCATCTGAGGGAGACTGTCCAAAGGGGGTGAGTGGGGGGGCACTCATTAGGGCCGGTTCAGAGCCGCTATAGCTCTTGGGATAAAACTGTTCCTGAGTCTGGAGGTTCGGGCGTAGAAGGCCTTGTAACGTCTGCTGGAGGGAAGTAGTTGAAACAGACCGTGGCAGGGGTGTAATGAGTCCTTATGGATGCTGAGGGCCTTCCTGAGGCACTGCGTGTGGTAGATGCCCTCCAAGGCTGGTAGCTCTGTCCCGATGATCCGCTGCGCTCTGTCAGCCCCTGCTGTCTCCTCCCCTCCCTTAGCCCTCGAGCTGTCTCCTCCCATCCCCCAGCCCTCGGGCTCCTCCTCCTCCCTTTTTCCTTTCTTCTCCCCGCCACCCCCTATCAGTCTGAAGAAGGGTTTCGGCCCGAAATTTTACCTATCTCCTTCGCTCCATAGATGCTGCTGCACCCGCTGAGTTTCTCCAGCATTTTTGTGTACCCCCAGTTTTGATGGTATCTCTCCAGTGCTCCTGGCTGTTTTTTTTGTGTCTCAGATGTAGGAATCACCGATAGACCATGTGAAGGGTTTGAGGTCATGGTTTTCAAATATTCTTTTCACCAGAAGTCCTAAGGCAATGTTGATGTCATTCAGAGATGGACCCAGAGATATATGTTTAATTCTGGGAAAAGATTGGTGGAGGATCTTTGTTTAGCAAATGTTAATTGAAAGGCCTATTTTCTCGTCTGCTTCAATGAATCAGTTGATCAAGACTTGTGGCTTGGTCTCTGAATGTGTACAGATGCATCGTTGTCTATATGTTGCAGCTCAGTGGTAGAAGTTGGAATTACCTAATTTCTGATGTGGATGTGACATAAATTGAATGGTTTCTCATTTGCCCTGTAAATTAGCCTAATTCCAGAGGGATGTTCGTTGTACATGAAGTGCAGCAGAGTGGCAAAAAAAAAAAGACTGAGAAAAGTAATGGGGCTGTGATAGACCTTCTTTGCTCTGATCTGTTCTGACATTTGGATGTAGTGGTCCTGTTGATTAAGATCACAACTAACATATCACAATATAGCAGACAGACATTTCAGTGGACAGCCACATTTGAGGTAGATGTTCTATCTGTCCTCTCAACTAATGGAGCTAAAGGCTTTGGTGAAGTAATAAAAATGTCTATGTATAGTCTATGTATACTGCCTTTGGCATTTCTGGGAGTTAATGCACAATGGAGATCATATCCACTATGTCGCTAGAGGATAGAATCAACAGTGTGTTGGGGATAAGCTTTTCAGTCACTGAGAGATGGTCATCGAGGAGGACATCAGATATGACTTTCCTTGTGGCAGACAGCAGGGAGATATTCTTGTTGTTACTACAGATGAATTTGAGTAATTTCTTGAATATGGGCACAATTATGGTGCATCTGGGGTCCTCTATCATGTCCTCCTCTTCGCAGGTCGGACATGAAAGGACTGAAGTTCCCCTTTGTTCAGATTTCCAACTTTAGCAGGGATATCATCTGCGTGCAAGGCCTTGTTGTTTTACCACTGATATATCATCCTTTTGTAACTTCCTATCAGCCAAGAGTGAGACTAGAGTGGATTATTTGCTGTAGGGGAGAGTGCAGGGCACTAATGTCAAGGATGGAATCATGGTTGAGCAATTTTGAGTTGAAGACAATGGACGATTAATAGTTCCACATCTTTAATAAGAACATTCTGGGGTTACTCAGCAGATTAGGGAACGTCTATGGAGAGAGTAGCAGAATTGCCTCTTGATCAGAATCTTATTCAACCAGTCAGCATGAGTTGTGATGAAATGGCATTCAGCTGAAACTCTGTTTTTTTCTTTCTCTCTCCTGATGCTACCTGAGCTAATGAGTACATCCAGCACTTTCTGTCTTAATTTCAGATTTCCAGAATTTGCAGCTTTTATTTTTCACTCACAGTTTTTTGTAGCCTCAGGTCAGCAGCTGAATGCAAATTTAATTTACAGTTACAAAAACACCTTTGGGCTCTCTGCTGTATTTAACATTAAAAATAATAAAGTGTCATTAAAAACACATTGAGATCCACCTGGGATTTTTTCCCACATGTTCAAATGCAAGTTTGGTAGCCTTACGTGGTATATTGCACATCTTGCATTAATCTGTACAGGTTCAATGATAAATATATGTGAAAAATCTAAATGTGTATGAATGATCATCAAAAATGCCCTTGTCACTCGGAGTCCATCATTGGTTTATGTAACAACATTGAGCTGATATTTTTGCTGCCCGACACTAAGTTCCTCTTGCATCCTAAGGTGTTAAGGCTTATGATCAACTAAGTAATCTGATTTCTTGATCAGTACTGTCTCATTTCCAAACTCCATTCTTTTCTGGTCCTTGAACATGTAATTGTTTCAGAAATCAATGTTTCTTTCATATGGAGCTACAAGAAACCATCTTTTATGTAGTTCCATATTTGAACACTTCCAATATCATCCGTGCCACACAGAAATATTTTCCACATGTCAGGACCTTGCTTATCAGCCATAACTTCACTGGTTGCATATTTACCTGGCTGTTAGATGTTGCTTTTGTATCTGCTTCCTCCACCTTCCCTGGCATTATGATCCATGCACCCAACATACTCTGTGTAAAAAAACACAAACCTTACAATCCCCTATAAATGTTCTCCCTACTAACTTAACACTGTTAAGACACCGTCTAGTATTTGACGGTTCTGTCATGGGATAGACTCAGAGTATTTACCCCATCAATGCCTCTCATAATTTCATCAACTTCTATCAGGTTGCTTTTCAGCTTCTGATGTTCTAAGAAAAAAACATAATCCACGTTTGTCCAACCTCTCCTGATAACTAATACATTCCAATCCAGGCAACATCTTGAACCTTTTCTGCACTCTCTCCAAAGCGTCCACTTCCTTCTTATAATGCAGCAAGCAACCAGAATTGCGTGCATGGCTCTAAACATGGTTGAATCAAGGTTTAATACTGCTATACTGCTACACCCAATATTTCTGATCAGTGCCCTGACCAATAAAGACATGAATGCCATTCACCTTCTTTACCACCCTGTCCACACGTGTTGCCACTTTCAGGGAGCTATGGACTGGCATCCTAACATCCCTCTGTACACCAATACTGCTGAGACTCCTGCCATTCATTGAATAATTTTCTCTTGCACTTGAACTCCGAAATGCATAATTGCACACTTGTCTGGAGCAAATTCCATATGCCATTTCTATGCCCCAAATTTTCATTTGATCTCACCCTACTGTGTCCTTTCAGAGTGTGTGTCGAACACACAGTGTTGGAGTAATGCTGTGATCAGGTACCATCTCTGGGGGGAAAAGATAGGTGGTGTTTTGGGTTGGGACCCTTCTATAAGAACAGTCTTAACTATCCATAACTGCCAATTATCATGTTATCTGCAAATTTACGCATACGAATACGTACATTGTGTGGTAAATCTGGAGTTATGGGGATCAGCAGGAAAGTGGTGTAAAGCCATTATCACTGGAATAACGATGTTCTGAAATGGTGGAGAGGACGAGGGGCCAAGGGTATATTCCATCTCCTATCATGTTCATGTGTTGTTATGAAACTCTTAACAAATAACGTAAGATGGCAGAATGCCGAGAAAGGCAAAATAATGACAGTTTAAGTACACACAAACACATGCAAATTACTGGATATTGAGATTTGGATGAATAACACCTGTCACACTTACAGCATGCATGACATTAAAAATATGGACAAGGTGTAAAGACCATACACGCATCTCTGTATACTTTCAATAAAACAGATTCGCTGGGAAAAATGCCGATATACGCTTTAACTATTTTAGTGAGAGATGCAGGATAAAGGAAGCTAGCCTTCAACCTCCCCTTCCCCTCTCCCTCTCCCTCTCCCTCTCCCTCTCCCTCTCCCTCTCCCTCTCCCTCTCCCTCTCCCTCTCCCTCTCCCTCTCCCTCTCCCTCTCCCTCTCCCTCTCCCTCTCCCTCTCCCTCTCCCTCTCCCTCTCCCTCTCCCTCTCCCTCTCCCTCTCTCCTCTCCCTCTCCTCTCCCTCTCCCTCTCCCTCTCCCTCTCCCATCCCCTCCCCCTCTCCCTCTCCCTCTCCCCTCCCCACCCCCTCCCCTCTCCCCTCCCCCTCCCCCTCTCCCTCTCCCTCTCCCTCTCCCTCTCCCTCTCCCTCCCCCTCTCCCTCTCCCTCTCCCTCTACCTCTCCCTCTCCCTCTCCCTCTCCCTCTCCCTCTCCCTCTCCCTCTCCCTCTCCCTCTCCCTCTCCCTCTCCCTCTCCCTCTCCCTCTCCCTCTCCCTCTCCCTCTCCCTCTCCCTCTCCCTCTCCTCATCCCTCTCCTCTCTCTCCTCTCCCTCTCCCTCCCTCCCCCTCCCCCTCATCCCTCTCCCTCTCCCTCTCCCTTCTCCCTCTCCCACTCCCTCTCCCTCTTCCCTTCTCCCTCTCCCTCTCCCTCTCCCTCTCCTCCCTCCCCCTCCCCCTCCCCCCTCCCCCTCCCCCTCCCCCTCCCCCCCTCCCCTCCCCTCCCCCCCTCCCCCTCCCTCTCCCCCTCCCTCCCCCCCTCCCCCCCCCCTTCCCCTCCCTCCCTCTCTCACTCCCCCCCTCTCCCCCTCCCTCCCTCCCTCCCTCTGCCCATCTCTCCCTCTCTCTCTGCCTCCGTCCCTCACTCCTTCTCCCCCTCCTCTCTCCCTCTCTCACTCCCTCTCTCTCTCCCTCTCCCCCTCCCCCTCTCCCTCCCTCCCTCTCTAAATAGTAGATTTACACGTGCGATTGCTCTATTATGACATTTGGCCAACCAGTCCATGACATCGCCAGCCCTCTCTCCAAAATATTCCCACACCCTTGAATGGTTGACAATGCTTTCATTTATTGGGAACGACACACCATGTGTTTATTTCCAAAGTTAACAAGGGTCCTGTGGAAGTTTATGCCACAAGAAACTGCAGATATAAGAAAATGTGTTTGCTGGAATCTTGAGCAAAGCACAAAGCACTGGAGGAACTCATCGGGTCGCCAACAACTGTGGAAAGAACAAGTAGGGACCCTTCTTTCACGATTGAAGAAGGGTCCCGACCCAAAACATCGTCTGTCCATTCGCCCCACAGTTGCTGTCTGACCCGTTGAGTCCCTCCAGCTCTTTATTCATTGCTCCTGTGTAACTTGTCTCTTCGGTTGATTGAACAGAGGCACATTATATGATGACCAGAAAGCAGCACTAGTCCATCGTCCCGGCCAAAAGTATGGTTTGTTCAAGTTGCTACACATGTCACCCATCCAGGAGCTCAGTCTCTCTGGGTCACCAGGCGGCCATGCAGATTTCTGTAGAATTAAGGAACTGCAGATGCTGGCTTAAAATGTTGGAGGACAGGCAGCATCTTTGGAGAACATGGAAAGACGACTTTTCGGCTTGGGACACTTCTTCAGACTGATTGTGGAGGCGAAGGAAAGCCAGAAGAGAGGATGGGCAGGACAAAGCTTGACAGGTAATAGGTGGTTACGGGTGATGGGGATTGATAGGTAAGACAAAGCCCAGAGATGAAAAGACAGAAGCTGTGAGGCAAAGGATCGAAGAGTTGCCATTTGTGAGGCCAGAGGAAGGGAAGCTGGAATGGACAAAGAGGTGTGCGTCCAGGTAGGGTGCAGGGGTATGTGTGTGTGTGTGGGGGGGGTGGGGGGGGATGATTGGGGGAGAAGATGGCGGAGGGGGGGGGGAGGGAGTTGTAGTTGCTATCATTTGAATGCATCCAGTGAATCGGTCCCCACTGCCTTTTGAGGCAGAGAATTCCACAAATTCACAACTCTGGGTGAAAAAGTTTTTCCTCATCAGTTCTAAATGGCCTACCCTTATTCTTAAACTGAGGCTCCTGGTTCTGGACTCTCCCAACATTATGAACATGTTTCCTGCATCTAGCGTGTCCAAATCCTTAATAATTTTATATGTTTCTATAAGATACCCTCTCATCCTTCTGAGTTCCAGTGAATACAAGCTCAGTCGTTCCATTCTTTCGTCACATGACAGTCCCATTATCCTGGAAATTAACCTTGTAAACCTACGCTGCACTCCCTCAATAGCAAGAATGTTCTTCCTCAAATTAGGAGACCAAAACTGAACACAATACTCCAGATGTGGTCTCACCAGGGCCCTGTACAACTGCAGAAGGACTTCTTTGCTCCTAAACTGAACTCTTCTCATTATGAAGGCCAGCATGCCATTAGCTTTCTTCACTGCCTGCTGTACCTGCATGCTTACGTCCAGTGATTGAAGTACAAGGGCACCCAGGTCTCGTTGTACTTCTCCTTTTCCTAACCTGACACCATTCAGTTAATAATCTGCCTTCCTGTTCTTGCCACCAAAGTGGATAACCTCACATTTATCCACATTATACTGCATCTGCCATGCATCTGCCCACTCACCCAAGCTGTCTAAGTCACCCTGTATCCACATAGCATCCTCTTCACAGTTCACACTGCCGCCCAGCTTTGTGTCATCTGCAAATTTGCTAATGTTACTCTTAATTCCTTCATCTAAATCATTGATATATATTGTAATAGCTGCAGTCCCAGTACCGAGCCTTGCGGTACCCCACTAGTCCCTGCCTGCCATTCTGAAAGGGACCCGTTAATCCCTACTCTTTGTTTCCTGTCTACCAACCAATTTTCTATCCATGTCAATACCCTATCCCCAATACCATGTGCTCTAATTTTGCCCACTAATCTCCTGTGTGAGACCTTATCCACGGCTTTCTGAAAGTCCATGAAAATCCTCTGTTCCCTAGTACATCTGCGAGACTATTTGTGCCATCCTTAGTGAAGACAGAACCAAAGTACCTGTTCAACTCGTCTGCCATTTCCTTGTTCCCCATAATTAATTCACCTGTTTCTGTTTTCAAGGGACCCACATTTGTCTTAACTAATGTTTTCCTCTTCATATAACTAAGGAAGCTTTTACTGTCCTCCTTTATATTCTTGGCAAGCTCACCTTCATACTTCATCTTTTCTCCCCCTATTGCCTTCTGTTGATCTTTAAACGTTACCCAATCCTCTGGCTTCCTGCTCATCTTTGCTCTGTTATATGTCTTCTCTTTTATTTTTATACTGTCCTCGGCTTCTCTTGTCAGCCACGGTCGCCTCTTACTCCGTTAGAATCTTTCTAAGAAGGAGATGAATACAATCTAAAGTTTTCTATTAGTCTTTCAGATTGTGACTAGTGCTTTGTCCACTCAGAGAAAGCTCTGTGTGATTGATGTACATGTGTGGGGTCTGGTCACCCAATGAAAAGGCTCTAATGTTAAGAAAGTGAATGGTACTGACCAGTCTCTCATTAAAGGTAAAGACACGTATCTACCTAATGCCTTTGATGTCCCTTCTGGTACGTCTCAGGAAATTCATAAAGCAAGCATCATTGACTGATGTATCAGGGTCACCAAAAGATTTTGAACATTTCAAAATCCAGTGGCAACAAAAAAAATATTGCGACACTTGAGGAAACACCACGCGTCAATACGTCATCACCGCCACATCACCGGCGCATCACCGCCACATCACCGCCGCATCACGCCACATCACCGCCGCATCACGCCACATCACCGCCACATCACGCCACATCACCGCCACATCACCGCCACATCACCGCCACATCACGCCACATCACCGCCACATCACCGCCACATCACCGCCGCATCACGCCACATCACGCCACATCACGGCGCATCACCGCCACATCATGCCACATCACCGCCACATCACCGCCACATCACCGCCGCATCACGCCACATCACGCCACATCACGGCGCATCACCGCCACATCACCGCAACATCACCGCCACATCACCGCCACATCACCACCACATCACCGCCACATCACTGCCACATCACCGCCACATCACCGCCACATCACCGGCACATCACTGCCACATCACCGCCACATCACGCCACATCACCGCCGCATCACGCCACATCACGCCACATCACGGCGCATCACCGCCGCATCATGCCACATCACCGGCACATCACCGCCGCATCACGCCACATCACCGCCACATCACGCCACATCACCTCCACATCACCGCCACATCACCGCCACATCACGCCACATCACCGCCGCATCACGCCACATCACCGCCACATCACGCCACATCACCTCCACATCACCGCCACATCACCGCCACATCACCTCCACATCACCGCCACATCACCGCCACATCACGCCACATCACGCCACATCACCGCCACATCACCGCCACATCACCGGCACATCACTGCCACATCACCGCCACATCACGCCACATCACCGCCGCATCACGCCACATCACCGGCACATCACCGCCGCATCACGCCACATCACCGCCACATCACGCCACATCACCTCCACATCACCGCCACATCACCGCCACATCACGCCACATCACCGCCGCATCACGCCACATGACGCCACATCACCGTCACATCACCGCCACATCACCGCCACATCACGCCACATCACCGCCGCATCACGCCACATGACGCCACATCACCGCCACATCACCGCCACATCACGCCACATCACCGCCGCATCACGCCACATCACCGCCGCATCACGCCACATCACCGCCGCATCACGCCACATCACCGCCACATCACCGCCACATCACCGCCACATCACGCCACATCACCGCCACATCACCTCCGCATCACGCCACATCACGCCACATCACCGCCACATCACCTCCGCATCACGCCACATCACCGGCACATCACGCCACATCACTGCCACATCACCGCCACATCACCGCCACATCACGCCACATCACCGGCACATCACCAGCACATCACCGCCACATCACCGCCGCATCACGCCACATCACCGCCACATCACCGCCACATCACCGCCACATCACCGCCACATCACGCCACATCACCGCCACATCACCTCCGCATCACGCAACATCACCGGCACATCACGCCACATCACCGCCACATCACGCCACATCACCGCCACATCACCGCCACATCACGCCACATCACGGGCACATCACCGCCACATCACCGCCACATCACGCCACATCACGGGCACATCACGGGCACATCACCTCCGCATCACGCCACATCACGCCACATCACGCCACATCACGCCACATCACCGCCGCATCACGCCACATCACCGCCGCATCACCGGCACATCACCGCCACATCACCGCCACATCACCGCCGCATCACCGCCACATCACCGCCGCATCACGCCACATCACCGCCGCATCACCGGCACATCACCGCCACATCACCACCGCATCACCGCCGTATCACCGCCTCATCACCGCCGCATCACGCCACATCACCGCCGCATCACGCCACATCACCGGCACATCACGCCACATCACCGCCACATCACCGCCGCATCACCGCCACATCACCGCCACATCACCGCCACATCACCGCCATATCACCGCCGCATCACGCCACATCACCGGCACATCACGCCACATCACCGCCGCATCACCGCCACATGAAGGCTGAGGAGGTCATCAATGGATATTTTTAAGGTGGAGATAGATAGATTCTTGATTAGTACGGTTGTCAGGGGTGATGGAGAGAAGGCAGGAGAATGGGGTTGGCAGGGAAAGATAGATCAGCTATGATTGAATGGCGGAGTAGACTTGATGGGCTGAATGGCCTAATTCTGTTCCTATAATGTATGAACGTATGAATTATGCAATACAACTTTCCCGATTTGATGCACATCAGTTCTATTCCAAGACAGGTGACTGTTATACTGCTGCATTCAGAAATCTTAGCTGAGACGCCAGTGCAGTGATGACGGAAAGACAACATTGTTATCTTGTTCCGATAGAATGTCTCTTCAGGGAGATATAAAGGATTCCCTGATACTATTTTGATGGCCAATGGAGTCAACCTGAATGTTCTGGCCAATATCTATCTCTCACTCAACATTATCAAACCTGATTATCTGGTCATAAACACATTTCCGCATGTTGCAACTGTGAGTTGGAGGTTAGGTTTCCTATATTACTGCAGTGACTGTAAAGGTCAGGCGGCATCAGGAGAAGGGTCCTGGCAACAAATATTGCCTGTCCATTTTGAGTTGTAGTTTAGTCTATTGCTGTCACGTGTACTGTGGTACACTGAAAAGCTTTTATTTGCGTGGTATCCAGCCAAGGAAAATACTATACACAATTACCCTCAAGCCATCCACAGTACACAGATGAAGGATCAACGGTACAACATTTAGTACAAGGTAAAGTTTGATAAAGGTCGATTAGTTCAAAGGTCTTCCCTTCAACCATCTGCTTTTTATAATCTATTTTGAAGACCAGTTTACGCGTTACTTGCAAGTTGGGGTGTTCCTATTGTCTAAAGTTCTTATATTAGTGGTCACAGTCATAAGACAATACGACATAGGAGCATAATTGGGTTATTTGGCCATCAAGTCTACTCTATCATTCACTCATGGCTGATCTATTTTTCCCTCTCAACCACATTCTCCTGTCTTCTCCCCTATTGGAATTTAAGTTGTTTTAATATAGGCATCATCAGCAGTGTATTATGTAGATTATTGAATGGTGGTGGTGGAGGGAAATATAATGTTTTTAATGATGGTGCCACTCAAGTGGGTTATTTTGCCCGAGATGGTGTCATCAGGAAATGGAGAGTAATCCATTTTGGTCCTGACTTGTGTCTTGCAGACAGTGGAAATGGTTTATGGTGTCAGAGGATGAGCAATTCCTGAAAAGATACTCAGCCTCTTGACAGCTGTAGTAGCCATTGTGTTTATGGCTAGATGTCAAAAAGTCAAAAGTCAAAGTATCCTTTATTGTCATTCAGACCTTTCGGTCTGAACGAAATTTCATTGCCTTGCAGTCATACATATAATAAAATAACAAAACACAATAAACACAAATTTAACATCCACCACAGTGAGTTCACCAGGCACCCCCTCACTGTGATGGAAGGCAAAAGTCTTAAGTCTTTGTCTCTTCCCTCCTTGTTCTCCCTCTGCGCTGAGGCGATCCAGGCCTCCGATGTTGTGACCCCACCGGGTGATGTACTTGGTTCCTGGTCCAAGTAGTTTTCTGGTCCATTGGGACAATCCTTCCCAGAGTCTATTTGATCTTCATATCCTGGGAAATTATTTATTGTTTCAATTATAAACCTAGTTACCATGGAACAGTACAGCACAGGAACAGGCCCTTCAGCCCACAATGTATGTGCTGAACATGATGCCAAGACCAACTCTTATCTGCCTGCACAAAATCCATATCCCTCCACTCTGCACGACCATGTGCCCATCCATAAGTCTCTTAAATGCCATGATTGTATCTGCCCCCTCACCACTGCCGCAACACATTCCAGAAACTCACCACCCTCCCCACACATCTTCTTTAAACTTTTCCCCTCTTCACATCTCACCTTAAAGCTATGCCCTCCAGTATTTGATATTTCCATCTTGGGAAAAGGGTTTTGACTGTCTCTCTTATCTATGCCTCTTATAATTTTACGTATTCCTATCAGGTCTCTCCTCAACCTCCGGTGTTCCAGATAAAACAATTCCCGTCTATCCAACCTTTTCCTGTAGCTAATAACCGCTAATCCAGGCAGCATTCTGGTAAACCTCCTCTGCACCATATCCAAAGGCTCCAGATCCTTCTGGTATGGGGCGAACAGAAATATAAGCAATACTCTAAATGCAACCAAAGTACATGAAAGCTGCATCATGACTTCCTGATTCTCATACTCCATGTTCCGACTAATGAAGGGAAGCACACCTTTAGGACTCAAGGAACAGTCGGATAATGATTGTTGACAGAAATATCTACTAAATTATCCAATAAAAATATATATTGTTTGATCATTGAACTAAATGGATGCCAATGCACATTACATTCACTGGATAAATAAAATACACTACATAACTAAGAACAAGAATAACATTAATCTTAAAATATGCTCAAACTGCTGCATGCAAAATAGGACATACATGGTGAATGGTAGCGAATTGAGGAATGCAGTTGAACAGAGGGATCTAGGAATAACTGTGCATAGTTCCCTGAAGGTGGAATCTCATGTAGATAGGGTGGTAAATAAAGCTTTTGGTGTGCTAGCCTTTATAAATCAAAGCATTGAGTAGAGAGGTTGGGATGTAATGTTAAAATTGTACAAGGCATTGGTGAGACCAATTCTGGAGTATGGTGTACAATTTTGGTCGCCCAATTATAGGAAGGATGTCAACAAAATAGAGAGAGTACAGAGGAGATTTACTAGAATGTTGCCTGGGTTTCAGCAACTAAGTTACAGAGAAAGATTGAATAAGTTAGGTCTTTATTCTTTGGAGCGCAGAAGGTTAAGGGGGGACTTGATAGAGGTCTTTAAAATGATGAGAGGGATAGACAGAGTTGACGTGGATAAGCTTTTCCCATTGAGAGTAGGGAAGATTCAAACAAGAGGACATAACTTCAGAATTAAGGGACAGAAGTTTAGGGGTAACATGAGGGGAACTTCTTTACTCAGAGAGTGGTAGCTGTGTGGAATGAGCTTCCAGTGGAAGTGGTGGAGGCAGGTTCGATTTTATCATTTAAAAATAAATTGCAGTTATATGGACGGGAAAGGAATGGAGGGTTATGGTCTGAGTGCAGGCAGATGGGACTAGGGGAGAATACGTGTTCGGCACGGACTTGCAGGACCGAGATGGCCTGTTTCCGTGCTGTAATTGTTATATGGTTATATGGTTATATGATCTAAATAACTAATGCCCCTGTCCCACTTAGGCGATTTTTTAGGGGACTACAGGTGACTAGGCTGTCGCCGGGGTGTCGCCTGTATGGTCGTGAGTAGTCTCCTCAGTCGCCCAAAGAATCGTAGCGTTTTTCTGGTCGCTGCTGGATTTTGTAATGTTTAAAACTTTTTGGCGACAGTCGGCGACAGTTGGCTTGACGCCAATGAGCGTAGCTTGACCTCTCCTGACGTATGTGCTGTAATAGGTTGTCGCCAGGATGACGTAGGTTGTCGCCGGTGCTGTCGCCGGTGCTGACTTCGGTGAATTCCATTGGCGATTACCTACGTCAACCCACGTATATCGGTGACAGGTACCGGCGACTGAATTGTCTTACCTTGTCGTAACTTGTCGCGGGTGGACGTCGGTTGTCATAGGTTGTCATATGTTGTCGTAGGTGTGGTCGAAGGTGGACGTCCCAATGGGTTGCCGGTTGTCGGCAGCTGGAAGTCGACTAGGTGGTAGGTTGTTCTACACATAGTTGTAGACATTGTTGTAGAGGGGTCCAGTTGCCAATTTTTCGGTGACCTGCTACGACTATGACAGTCGCCGGCAGTCACCGAAAAAATTGCCTAAGTGGGACAGGCCCATTAGTCTTGAATAAAATCTTTGTTAAGTTACACCATGGTTTGCTTTTATTTTTCTGTGTGGCTCTGTTAACAAAAATGAGGAGGAACATGCAGATCCTCTGGACAAGTAAAGCCTGGCATGTTTAATGGTCTCCCATATATATTAACCCTGCAGAGCTGCGCATAAACCAGTTATTTGAATATTCCGGGGTGGCAAATTTGACAGATTACTTTGCAATTAAAACAAGTCATAGCAATCCGTATTGCATGGATGTATAACTGTATATGCCATATTTCAGAAAACCAAAGACTGTTGTGGTATTTTCCCACCATTTTGATATAAATCTATGCAGATAGTTGGTAATTAGGACTGGTTTCAAATTCTCATTGAGAATACGAAGAGTCCAGGCATCCTGTATCTTCACTATTTTGTTGTATTGCTCCAAATTATAATCTGCATTCTTGAAGATTTAGAGTGCTGTCTTCCAATTTATCTGCAGATTGATGGAGGTGGCTAAAATAATCTCTGTAGTGATGGTCAGCTAAATATTTAAGAAACATTTAGACAGGTACATGGATAGTTCAGGTTTAGAGGGATATGGGTCAAATGCAGGCAGGTGGGACTAGTGTAGGTGGGACATGTTGGTTTGGGAAAGTTGGGCTCAATAACTTGTTTCCGAACTGTATGACTCTAAATATTTAAGGATTGTCTACGGAATATCTACAATTGTTTTAACGAATATGCTAGGAATTTTGGAATCAGAGGTATCCCCCCCAAAACAATGCTCAAAAACTATAGCAAGTAAAAATCAGCTTCCTTACATCATGACAGACGTACCAATCTGAAGAAATAGACATTTCTCTGAATATAGTTAAACGAGGACAAAGTAATTATTGAAGGACATCTTCAATGTTTCCATTTTTCTTGTCTGAATTATACTTTCATCATTTCTATGCTGTTTGGTGGTGAAGAATAAATCTTATGAACTATCACCAATTCCATGTAAACTGCACAAAAGCTCCAAATAGTAATCCTGGATCAATGTACACCAACCTTCTGGAAAGTAAAGACATTTAATCAGATTGCTATGGTTGAAAATAATCGAAAGTGTGAGCTGAATCCAGCATTATTGTCAACATTCCTTTATTCTGCAGACCTTGTAGGTCTATTCTTTCCCTCTTCTGTAAAGAAGGTTCTCTGCATTCTTTGTCCTGACAGCTTTGTGTCAGTAATTGACCAGAGACACTCTTGGCCTCAGCTTACTTTTTATAGATAATTTACCTCGGCCTTGCTAGGGCATACTAAATTGCAACACTAGGAAGATGAAAGATGGCAAGACAAAGCAATGATGGTAGCTTGGTCAAGGATTCAGAACAGGAGTGATCCACTAAAAAATACAAGAATATATTTTCCGTTTTCCGTTTGTAAAAAGGACATTTCCAACATTTCTGCAGGAATGGTTTGGGAAAAATGTTAAAAGTTTATAGAAACGTCACAAGATGATAGATAGTAAAGATTTTCTCTCAAACACTATAGGCAATAAGAGAAAAAGAATAGCTTTATCCTGTAATCAATAAAGTCCTCACATCCATTTTACCGGGGTAGTCTCTGGGTTTTGGGATCTTAGCCACGGTTGTTTGGTAGCCTTTCCTGTCAGTTGTGAATAAAGGGAGACAAATGCAGATACAATTAAACAAGTGATGAAAGGCATTGGAGGGAACACCCACCTTGAAAAATGTCATCTCTTTTGAGGACAAAGATACATATTTCATGGGGGACCTTCGATGCTCTCTGCGTAAGGTGACAAGGTTGGTGACATTTGCCTGTGTCCGGTGGTGTTCTGCATGGATCAGTGCTAGGGCCTCTTGTTAAGCATACAGATACATGATTTGTACAAAAATGTAGGTGAGCTGACCAGGACGTTTGCAGATGGCACAAAAAATGGCAGCTGTGAATAGTGAGAAAGGTTGTTAGTGTTTACAATAGCATGTAAATCAGTTGGAAGGCAGAGAAATGGCAGATGGAGTTTAATCCTGACAAGTGAGAGGTGTTACACTTTGGGAAGTAAAATGTAAGAGGGAAGTTTACAGTAAATGGCAGGAAGTTTAAGAACAACGATGTATAGAGATAACTTTTGCTGCAAGTTTATAGCTCCCTGAAAAAGGTATCACAAGTAGATAGGTTAGTAAAGAAACCATACAGCATACTTACCTTCATTGGTTGGGGCATTGAGTATAAAGGTTGTGTCAACTGACCTGGTAATTGAATTGCAGGAAGAATATGGAGACTTTGAAGAGGGAGAAGAAAAGGTTCATTGGATTGTTGCCTGGATTACAGAGTATCAGCCACAAAGAGAAGTTGGAAAACCTTGAATTGTTTTTATCAGAAAGGGTTATCTGATGGAAGTATATAAAATTATGGGCTGCATAGATACGGTAGATAGTCACAGTCTTTTCCCCAGGGCAGAAGTATCAATAGTAGTGGACATAGGTGAAAAAGTGAGGGGGGGGGGGATCTTAAATGAGATTTGTGGGACAAGTTTTCTTTTACGCAAAAGTAGTGGATCCCTGAGAGATGCTGCCAGGGAACTAGTGGTGGAAGCAGATACAATAACAATATTCCAGACTGGCATGTGAACAGACAGGAAATTGAAGGATATAGACCATATGTGGGCAGTTCCTTTGCCATCTTAAAAGAGACAGGTTGTCATCAATTAGCCACATCTAGGCATGGACTATGGTGTAGCTTGAGGGGAATGATTCAATGGTTCAATGATACCCAAATAAGGCAGCTATATTAAATCACTATAGGCAATCACTATAGGCAATTGTTTTTCTCTTATTGCCTATATTGAGTAGTCTTCTCACAGTACAGGTGGTAAACTCCTCACCTGCTTCTGCCCCTGAGAAGATGTGTTTGGGGCAACATTTGGATCAGACTCCCTTTATACTTGAAATAAGTGTGAAGTAACCCAATATATTCATCTAATGGGATGAAGGGTTGTGATAGAGTGGATACAAGAGGAATGATTTGGCTTGTATGAAGAACCGTAACCAGTGATCACCAAATGTATAATCATCAGCAAGCAATCCAGTGAGGAATTCAGAAGAAACATTTTTATTCAAATGGTGGTGAGAATATGCAACTCATAATCAAAGCATATGGTTGAAGCCAGAACATTGATATTCTTAAGGGAAACTGGGCAAGCTTGTGAGAGAATAGCGACAATCTTAATAGATTAAATTGATTATCAAATGGGCTTTAGCGGAGCATAGCTTTAATGGGCTGAATGGCCTTTTTCTGTTCCATATGTTCCATTTGATTAGTACTGCTGTCAGAGGTTATGGGGAGAAGGCAAGAGAATGGATTAGGAGGGAGAGATAGACCAGCCATGATTGAATGGTGGAGTAGACTTGATGGGCCAAATGGCCTAATTCTACTCCTATCACTTATGATCTTATGATCTTATGTACCAATGTGGTCTTGGCGTTAATGTGAATATCATGATTACTGAGCATCTTCCTGTAGAGGTGAAGTAGAGAAGGATCAACTGGAAGCTAATAATCTTATTGCTCACACAAGATGACAGGACAAGCGCCAAGATGGTGAAATGACTATACTAGACCAGTACCTCTGGGGCAAAACATGCAATATATTTTGGTCAACCAGCTGCTCAAGCATAACCCCGACAGGGCCAAATTGCAAACACTTAAATGTGCTCATACTGTTCAGAAATACATATTTACCGAAGGACACGAAGGAGAAATATAAAGCCTAAATAAGAAAATTAATATAATGCAATGTCAATTCCTTGCTAATGGCAGAGACGAGCCATCCTGTTCTAGTTGAATGTTAAAATGCAGAGAAGCAGGAGATTGCAGATGCTAGCATCTGGAGCAACAACAAATCTGCTAGAGTAGTTTCACAGGTTGAGCTGCATCTGTGAAGGCAAAGGAATTGTTAATGTTTTAGGTTGGAACAATGCATCAAGACAGAACATTAAAACACTGCTTAGAAACCAAGAACTGCAGATGCTGGTCTGTACCACAGGTAGAGATACAACTTAACGGGTCAAGCAGCATCACTGGAGAAAAAGGATGGGTGACGTTTCGGATTGGGACCTTTCTTTACACTGAAAGTAGGGGGTGCGGGTGAGGTGGTGGTGAAGAGCTGGAGGAGAGAAAAGATAAGGACCAATCAGGGCTGGCTCCAAATGAACTCAGGTCTGAAGTCATTTGAGGTCAGCTCAGATCTTTTCTCGCCTCCAGCTCTTCACCTGCACCCTCTACTCTCAGTCTGAAGAAGGGTCCCGACCAATACGTCACCCATCCCTTTTCTCCAGAGAAGCTGCCTGACCTGCTGAGTCATGCCAGCGCTTTATCTCTATCTTTGGTTCAGAGTTTTAATTAAATATTGGTTCGACCATTGGATTCTCCATCTTCTCCACTGGTTTTCCCATAGTTCGCTGACAAAAAGGTAACATTAGTCTCTATGAGCACAGAAGCAATAGAGAACTGTTATAGCAAAATTCCATCGTAAAGCCAAGCTACTTGGTTCTGAAGTATTAGAACGAGATGTCTGGAGGTTGTTGACCTAAGGGGTAAAGCAGAGAACAAATTCATATTGTAGAACACTGATTCCTCTTAAGGCTTTTACTTCATGTCCAGTTGGCTCATTAGATGGAACTGTGCCCGGTCCTTTCCATTGAGGTTAAAAAAACAACAGGGAATCCAAATGAATCTATTTTAATTGGTTGAGCAGTTTGTAATCCCAGTGCTATTTCTGATTTACTGCCTGGATTGGAGTAATGTTTAAATGGTTGTGTAGCAATCGTTAACAACTTTGTTTACATGCATTGGATTATTAGGATTACAAAGCAAAATGATACTTTTCAAAGTGTGAGCTAAGGATAGGAAGACATAATATGTGTCACCCGTCTACAATTTGCTTTATATGTAAACAGAAAACATGGAAGACATGAACAGACTCCAGAAAAAAGCAATGTTTTATGCACAGATCAAATAAAGCCCATTATCCCATTCTATAATGACTTATGTAGCAACGGTGACCACAATTTCATTCATTCGTTAAACTTAACCGTATCATTATTTTTAATGGTGATATTTTGTCACTGATTTTTCTTTGACAAAAGTCACTTTCCTGTAACATAAATACACAGCTAATTTTGTTGTGCCATTAAACATTTGTCACATAAATGATGAATAAAAGACGGACATACATATGACCATCTTTCTGAACCTCCCAAAACATACAAACTAAATTCTTTAACCTGCACTTTGGTGACGGTAGAATCATTGACCTAGAATTTACTGAAAATATTTCTCCTCCTCTTTGATAAAGTGCCAAGGGATATTTTAAGTTCAACTTAGATCTCAGGGAGCTCAAGTTAAATATCTCGTCTGCAAAACTGCACATTGACAATGGAATCTTTCCTCAGTACTGCCCTTTTATTCAGTAATGTCCAGAGTGGGGTTTGACTCTTAAACCATCTGACCTAAAGATGAGAATGCCATTAACAAACCATGTCTGGCATGCAGCCATTGGTCTAGTCTCACTGGACTGCTCTCTCTCATGCATCTTACTTTTGCTTTCCATCCACTATTCTCACTATATGCTCCACAGAGCATGTCCCAGACATGGCTGTTGGTGCCAGAGACTGGTGATTGCCCACTGGACATTTAGAGCATTCTTTACACATTGAATTTCATGAACTATACTTTCCAAGCTTTTAAATGAACATCACCGGCCTCTATTTAATCTCATAATTTGCCGTGCACCTTTTCATAAAAATGTTCAATTTTTGAGTGAGGGACAAAAAGTGTCATAGAGACTGTTTGGACCTTGCAATTAATTATCAAACAATTTATAGAGAGCTATGACTGCAAATATTTGTGTCTAAATAATCCAGGACTTTCAGGTGTGAACTGAAGGCAAGGAGAACATATTTTTGAGTGTGGGTATCACCAAGGTATACAAGTATCATATATGTCATCCAGACGAAACAGGCACTGAAAGAGATTGACAACAGCCTTCCTACTCAGGACAAGAGCAAACCAATAAAAATCCACCTGCTCAGCCGAATGGGTATAATGAGTGGGCATTGATGAAATCGTGGAAGATCATTTGTTTAGGGCATAGTCTCTGAAGAATTCCTAGATGGATCTCCTGTGGCTGAAATGATTGACTTCCAACAAGTGCAGCAACATTTTTTCTGCAAACAATGTCTCCAGTTATTGGAGTTCCTTTAACTTGATACCAATTGACCAGTTTTACCAGGGATCCTTGATGCCTAATTTAAATGAATTGGCAGGTTTTCATTTCTTCTTCTGTTACTGCTTGCCAGCTGACAAAATGAAGATGTGATAATTATTAGAAGCAAAGAACTGTAGATGCTAGTTAACACACAAAAGGCACAAAGTAACTCAACAGATGATGCAGCATCTCTGGGGAAGATAGACCCGTAACGTCACCTATCCATGTTCTCCAAAGGTGCTGCCCAACGTGCTGAGTTACTCCAGCACCTTGTGTCCTTGTATGAAAAATAGTGCTCTTTATAATATTTAACAGGATCTCTGACCTGTTAAAGAAATGGTGCACTTTTAATGCAGGTAAAAAATGAATGTGGCTGTCAAAAAAGAAACAGCCAATGCCTCCAAGAGTGCCTTGAAGACTTTAATGGAAGGGTTTGACAGGAGGAGGGATATTTTCTTAACACCCAATGTGGAAACTCTAAGACCAATGTCCCAGCATGAGTGGTGTCAGATGTTTGCAACAGCAACGTGGTTGTAGTGTGTAACAATGCTCAAGGACTTGACAGTCCTGCTTGTGTAGCCTACAAATTGATAGCTCTCATTAGTCATTATTCTGCCTTGAGCTAACTGGTGTTCCAGCACTCCACACTTTATTTTTCACAATTGCCAGAGCACACTCCACCTTCTCCTCCTGTAACTGCAACATTTAGCATCTGCTACTTTCCACTCTTCCACCATCTCTTGCATCATGAATGAATACATTATTGTCACATGTGACAAGTCACAGTGTAATTCTTTGCTTGCATCGTCAAGGTATGCAAAAGTCGCCACATAAGGCGCTGACAAAGTTACAAAGTATACACAGTATCCGCGCCAGGTCCCAACAACAATGACCTGTTATGCACATACAAAACATTCTGAAGAAGGGTCTCGACACAAAACATCACCCATTCCTTATCTCCAGAGATGCTGCCTGTCCTGCTGAGTTACTCCAGCATTTTGTGTCTACAAAACAAAAAACACAGGGTCGCTATTTATGCAAACCCCTTTTTCTTGCAGGGCAAGCTTGCATGAAATCAGATGGTGTAGAGTGATAAGGAAGGAGGTCTAAAAAGCCTACACATTCTGTTTCAATTACAAGCAGTGCGACAGAAATTGTGGCAGATGTATCAGGAATTTCCATTTTATTATTTCCATTGAAGTCGATTAATAATGAAGAACAAATAACAATCTTTCACTTCTGTGAAATCTGAGCTATGATTCTCACAGCTGATAAATAAGTGCATCAGAATAGGTATGATATTGAAGAACATCTTTATCTCATTCTCACCTTACGAAAAACTTATCTCCTCTCACAGGATTGATGTATTTATGCTTCGAACAGCCTTGTTTCTGCTTTTGGTTGCAGAAGTGGGAGAAAATGAAGAGGGTATCATGTTAGGAGAAGAATTACAATATGCTGTAGTGAAAACTGCAGATGCTGGTTTAAATCGAAGATAGACACAAAATGCTGGAGTAACTCAGCGGGACAGGCAGCATCTCTGGAGAGAAGGAATGGGTGACATTTCAGATCGAGACCCTTCTTAAGACAAGTTTCCAGCTTGTGGAAACCAGCTCCAAGATTGTATTCCCCTACAATTTAGAGGTGGATACAGAGGTGAGACTGATCCATACTTGGTCATGGAGTCATAGTCATACAACGTGGAAACAGGCCCTTCAGCCCAACTTGCCCACGCCAATCAACATGCCCCATCCACACGAGTCCCACCTGCCTGCTTTTCGTCCATATCCCTCTAAACCTACCCTATCCATGTACCTGAGAAAATGTTGTCTGTCTAAAATACATCGAGCCAACAGTTACATGCAGGAACAAAAACATGTTGGCTGAGGTCACAGATTATGGGAGGGTGATCTCGCATCTGATCATTCCTGCAATGTGGATGGATGAAGACTTAGAGACTTGCCACAAATGAGAAGAGAAACAGCAAAACATGAGCATCTTTGAAATTTGCCAGTGAGCTGGTTCATGATCAGAGATCATGCAAAGTTCCTTCCCAAACAGAGGAACTGCATTACAATGGAGCAATGGGTTTCTACATTCACCCAAAACTAGTGGACTTGAATCAGCCAGAAATGTACCTGAGCCATCCCAGTCATATGCTGAGAGAATGGAGCGGCTGGGCTTGTATACCCTGGAATTTAGGATGAGAGGGAATCTTATTGAAACATATAAGATTATAAAGGGTTTGGACACGCTGGAGGCAGGAAACATGTTCCCGGTGTTGAGGGAGTCCAGAACCAGGGGCCACAGTTTAAGAATAAGGGGTAAGCCATTTAGAACAGAGATGAGGAAATACTTTTTCACACAGTGAGTTGTGAGTCTGTGGAATTCTGTGCCTCGGAGGGCAGTGGAGGATGGTTCTCTGGATACTTTCAAGAGAGAGCTAGATAAGGCTCTTAAAGATAGCGGAGTCAGGGGATATGGGGTAAAGGCAGGAACGGGGTACTGATTGGAGATGATCAGCCATGATCACATTGAATGGTGATGCTGGCTCGAAGGGTCGAATAACCTACTCCTGCACCTATTGTCGATTGTCTATAACTGCACTGTGCTGTTTCACCAACCTTCCCATACGGTCAAAGATCTAACTGATAATTCCTTTCATTTGCCTTCTGGTGTTTAACTATGTTGACAGCATTACATAAAGGCAATTTGTTACTGTTGCTCCATGTCAGGGCAGGACACTGCAAAGTTGTCATCGTTATGCCTGTTTATAGTCTGAAAGATGGCTGAATTTCCCCTTTAGGATGCCACAAGTAGAGCAATTTCCTCTTTGTGTTGTCAGTGACCAGATAGCAGGCAGTTGTGGCTAAGATGCTGCAGCAGCCTTTCATTGACAAAGGTTCCCATGACCTTTGCCATGGTTTGGATCAGTTGTTGTTGGCCATTTGAATTTGATCCCTTCTTGTGGATAAGCACAGTGTTTTCTGTTTTTCACTTAGCTGGGATAATACCAAAGTACAATTCAAACAGGTGAGACAGGAAAGTAGTTTTATCCTCAACGGGGTGGGGGATTGAAGATCCAAACACCTTGGCCACCAGACCAAACCTATTTTAGGATTAAAGGTATGAAGGAGATGCTTAAATGTAACGATTTAGTTCATTCCATTCCCCCACATGAATGAAACATTTGGTCCCTGATCTTATTTATAGTGCAACTTTAGACACAAACATTTTGAAAAAGCTCTGCTTTAATCACGAGTCGGAAGCGGAAATGTTAAAGTGGGTGCAGGAATAGAGGGACCTGGGGATGGGTGTGCATAAGCCTTTGAAGCTGGCAGGACAACAATATATGAAAGTATGTAGGATTGTAAGCTTTCTAAACCGAGGCAGCACAAAAGCAAGGTTATAGTAAGCCTTTATTTTAAAACTGGCCCACCTGGACACATCACTGTGTCCATTTCTGATCTTCACACCTCGAAGGATGTCAAGGCCCCAGAAAAAGTGTTGATGTGCTTTATCAGAATAATATCAGGGATCTAGAACTTTGCATAAAGGGAAACTGAAAACGATGGTGGAGAAAGTTTGAATAATTACCATCGAAAGGATATTGGATAGATAAAAAAAGGCAGGTAATGTATTTAGTGATTTGCTCTTTCAAAGAGATATGAGAGACAAAATAGCCTCTGTGATTTTTTCGTTGTAAGAAACATCTACATGTATCTGAACAGTAGGGTTAATAATATTGCAATAAAGATCAGAATAAATACATATTGAAACAACTTGCAATGCCTTTGGCATTCACACAATTTGGAATTGTGTAGATGTGAGAAGATGTGGTTCATTTTGAGTTTGAGTCAGGTTTGCATTTAAATCTTGTTTTCAAAGTGAGCTGATATTTTTCTGTCAATTTTATTTTATTTTTTTATTCATGAGTGAATGTCACTTCAACATAGCAGCAAATTTACATTTTATCCACTCACTGCTGGTTTCAATCTTTTTCAAAGTGGATAAGGTGGAAAAAGATGCCAGAATTAAACACAGAGGCTCAATAATCTGCCACAATTGTACTGAACTGTACTGAAGCTTTCATGAAGTATAGAAGAAAAGTTAGTAACTGCTTGAACCTGGATTAACCAGGTTATTATCTAAGATCACAACTTGATCGTAACCCATTGGGGAAGTGGGGACAAAGATTGGAAGATGGAATTTAAATTGGATACAGTTACAAGATTTTAGACTTAGACAGATGCATGTTTAGGAAAGGTTTAGAGGGATACAGGGCAAATGGAGACAAATGGGACTAGCTCAGGTAGACAAATTGATTGCCATGGATGAATAGAGCCTATTTCCATGCAGTACAACTGTTTGACTTATAGAACCTCCAATAATTGGGCAGAAATATTGCACAGAGGAATTATGGTGGCAGAGTTGCACAGCTGGTAGTGCTGCTGCCTCATAGCACCAGAGACCCAGGTTCAATCCGGACCTTGGGAACTGTCTGTCTGCCAAAGATAAGGAATTATAGTTAATTAGATTACATTGGTTCTTGATTAAATTCCAATCATAAATATTTGAATTCTAATTACAGATAATAAATATGATCTAAAGGGTATCCCACAACACAGTCAATGAAGTAATTTAGCATTTAGACACGGTTAGAATAGTGGGAAATTTCAAAACCAACTTAGACATAGTACGATCCCCCAGAATACTTGTGAGAATGATCAGTTATTCAATTTTGATTTTGGGGACATAAAACATGTTCAAGACCAAAAAGCACTCCAAAAAACCTTTGAAGAATTTAATTAGCATTAAACTCTGGCAAATCCAGAAATCACTTTAAAGAAAAGGATTAAGGAAAATATGTATTAATGTAGTATTTTTGACCGAAATTTCAGGAAGCTTCAGGGCATTTTACAGTTGGTTCTTTCAGGAACCATTCATTACTGTAATTATGGAAAATATCAGGTAGACCAAATGGAGGATGTCATTTATGCAAAGCATATGTCAGAATAGTTTAGTTCTTGTTTAATTTAGAGATACAGCGTGGAGTCATCGAGTCCATGCAGACCATTAATCATCCATACGCTTTATCACTCATACACATTAGGGGCGATTTACAGAACCAATTTACCTACAAACCTGCATGTCTTTGGAATGCGTGTATGTTTGTGTGTCGGGGGGGAATGGAGCACTCGGAGAAAACCCATGCAGTCACAGGGAAAATGTACATGTACCGCACACGTAGTCAGGATCAAACCCAGGTCTCTGGTGCGGTGAGGCAGCAACTCCAGTGCTTCACTACCGTGCAGCCCACAAGTGCAGTTTAATTCAAAGCGGAAGCTCAGGAGATAAAATCTCATGACAGATACTTGTTAATATTTTTTTCTTCTGATCAAGCTTGGCTCTATAGGTTCCTGGAGTGAGACTGCCGCATCAGAGAAAGATATGTTACTGTGCCAAGGCTGACACTTATCAAAATCCAATCAAGCTGCTGCTTATCTGGTTAGAAATGCAAGATTGTTTTCTGTGAAAGATTAGAAAGGGAAAAAAGTTTAACGCAGCTGATATTGGGTTGAGTATTATCATTGTGCAAAGAAATGACTGCAGCAACTGAATAAAATCCGTGGAAGTGCCTGAGCAAAGCTTAGAACAGAGCAGGTCTGTTCAGGCTTGTGGGAGTCACCTGTCTTCCTGTACTGATTGCAGCAGATGAAGAAATTATCACAGGATACAATTTCTGAACAGCATCAAGGGTATGGTATGTGAAAGTGTCTGTATTTAGTTTGGGATTGCTTTGCTTAGAATCTAACAATGTTGAAAAAGAAAAGCAGCATTATTGGGAATCATTTTATCTATTATAAAATCTATTCCTGATTCATTGCTTTTTAAACTGCTATTTCATGTCAACCGTGAAAGTCTTTTAAAGAGGCAAACATATCTGTGGAACATGAAACTATTCATATTTGCTTCCTCTTTTGTTATCTATTAAAGTTAATTTGTGAAAATATCAGCTTTTATATTGATTATAATAATACATTCAACATTCTTTAAAAAAATAATCTGATTGAGGTGACATGTAAGAGTGAAAATTTTACACCACATGTAAATCAGGGGTGTATTTTATTTGATTCAGTAATTCATCACATTTTGTTTTCCTGACAAAGGGACAAATAGGCTTTGAGGCAGTGGTGGAGAGATGCCTTGTTGAACTGCTGCAGCAAATCTGATGAATGTACTCAGTCAAATGCGTGGGTTTTCTCCGAGATCTTCGGTTTCCTCCAACACTCCAAAGATTTACAGGTATGTAGATAAATTGGCTTGGTATAAGTGTAAACTGTCCCTAGTGTGTGTAGGGTAGTGTTAATGTGTGGGGATCGCTGGTCGGTGCAGACCCGGTGGTCTGAAGGGCCTGTTTCCGCGCTGTATCTCTAAAACTAAAAAACTAAAATATTTTACACAGAGAGTGGTGAATCTGTGGAATTCTCTGCCACAGAAGGTAGTTGAGGCCAGTTCATTGGCTATATTTAAGAGGGAGTTAGATGTGGCCCTTGTGGCTAAAGGGATCAGGGGGTATGGAGAGAAGGCAGGGATGGGATACTGAGTTGGATGATCAGCCATGATCATATCGAATGGTGGTGCAGGCTCGAAGGGCTGAATGGCCTACTCTTGCACCTATTTTCTATGTTTCTATGTTTCTAAATGCTGTTTTGATGACAAGAGTGATTCCTTTTACCTTGCCTTTGGAGTTCAGCTCTCCTTTCTGTTTAGATCAAGGCTGAAGTAAGGTTTGGAGCTGAGGGCTCCTAGCAGAACTGTGACTGGTGAAGATAGGTCCGAGGGCATCAATATAGCCCCATTAGAGTTTTCACAAATAAATGGGCAATGCATCCGCCATACATACTCTGCTCATTATTAACTAATTTTGAAGAGGAGGAGGACTTAACCAATCTCACTGTCCTGAAATAAACACTGCATCCACTTTTCAACAACATTTTTACTTCGCATCAGGAAAATGTGCAGTCGCCAATAAAGTATCAATAGTTACCGCTGATGCTTCATCAGAAAAGTGTTAGATCATTTGCAAGAGTTCGGTGTTTAGCAACAGTAGGCATTACAATATCAAAAACAATTTCCAATTATACAACGTTTTCAATATAGCACTCCATTTCACAGGGTCGTTACTAATCAACAACAAAAGATACCATGTCAAATAAGGGTATATTGGAACAGATAACCAAAGATTTAGCCAAACTCCTGAAAGTGGAAGAAGAGGGAATGCAATATGAAGGTTTTGGGAGGTATATATTTGAATAGTAATTAACTTTTCCTTCTTTGCTTATTTTCTGCCATTTCTGCAACTGAGCTGCATGACTTCAATGGCAATGAATTGTTAGCAGTGCATCTTATTGCACTTAGTAAAGATACATGGAATGATATGGATACCAATTGGAATAGCTGAGAAGGGAGCGATGAGAATCTGAATGGTAATCTGAATGTTATTTCTGTTTGTGTGCCAGAAATGAAAATGGAAATGGAAACATTGAGGCCACTGCGTACTGCCCAAAGGATGATCTTGTTTACACTGGCTGGCTGAGACTCATCTGGTGCTAATAAACGAGGATGCCTTTGGTAATATTAGACAAACGATACATTCCCAGATCACACTCTTTCCACAGCAAGTCACATTAAATTCTTACACAATGTATAAAGAGGAGATGATGGACTAGAATGGGTTTATTTGATGAGAGGTGTTACTAATAGGACTGAATCCATGTTTTGGAACTCCTGGCACTCAATGGGAAATCTGAGTGTTGAGTCAGATGTTATATCTGTTAATTTACATTGACTGAAAATAATATACTAAGGAAATTCAATGTTCCTTCCAATACAGTCTGTGGCACGAGGTCAGCTCTGTTCTAAATTGGCTGCTGTAAGAAATCTGGTGACATGCAATATCATCCCATCGGAACTGGCCGATTCTGGAAAATTACATTTACGTTTTATCAGAACAGTAGATGTCCATACTATCAGAGCAGTTGTCTGATACCTGCATGCTTGATGGAGCTAGATGATCAGATATCTTGTGTAATTAGGGGATTACCCAAATGCTGTTATGACCACCACCTCTATTCCTCTTCCTGAGCAATGGGGTGGTTAGGGTGCAGATCCAGTTTGTTAAAAACGTACTTCTTTTGCTTAAAAGCATCAATTCATTTTTCTTGCCTCAATGTAGTCCACTAAAAATCTCCTGGAGACCAGCACACTGTGCTAAATGAACAGGCAGGGTAGCGGCAATTTCTAGGCAGATGGTGCAGTATAAATTGACGTCATGGTCAACATAGACATTGTGGGCCAAATGTTTAATGTTCTGTGTTCTTCACAATGAGCTTCCAAAACTGTGTTTAGTTACCTGCGTGAAGCAGGAATTCCCAGTTAGAGGCGATCTCAGCCCACAGCGTTGCAGCAGCCTTCCCCCTGACCACCTTAGGAATTGATCAAAGTTTTCTTCCCCGGGTAAACTAAAACACAGCAGAATTGGCTGGAATTTAGTAAAAATAGATCCCTGGTGTTTTGTCCAAAAGTAAAAAACGGCAGATGCTGGAAATCTGATATAAAGAAAACACAGGAGACTCTGGAAGAAGCCAGCAGGTAAAGCAACAACTCGAGAGGTTGAAACAGAGTTAATAATTCAGGTCAATAACAAGAGTCCCATCCCAAAATGTCATCTAGCCTTTTTCTGCAGAGATGCTGCCTGACCCGCTGAGTTACTCCAGCACCTTGTCTTTGACATGATACATTTACTCTTTTTCTATCTCCACAATGCTGTCTGACCTGCCGAGTGTGTCTGGCACTTTTATGAATTTCAGTGGTGACTTATATCAGGCTCCTGCGGGGAATTGTAATGGGAATGCATTGCGAGGTGGAATGGTTGAGGAACACTGGAGCATCCAGATTAAGGCACGAAGCTGGTAAACACAGATAACATGAATTGTAGCACATACAAGCTATATTCTTTGAATGTTTAATGGTTATTAAAGAAGTAACACAGCAAGGTAAATTGCAGTTGTACATATTTCAGCCATTCCAGAAATCTTGGGGCAAGCTTGCAGACAGCTGGCAGGCATGAACTTTTGACTGGTGCACAAATATCAGCTAAGTGGGAGGCACATCCTCCTTGTTAGTTTAATGTGACAGTGGTGTGGTTTCTCCAACTGCTTAGAGGTAGGTTTGGATGGAGGGAGGGTTAAAACAAGATAGGAACATTGCCCTGCCACAGAACCAGGAAATTCCTCCATCTCAAATGTGCTTTGGCCAGCTGCCCAATCCCTTGAAGAACATTTCAGTGTCACCATATCCTATTTCGGGCAAGAACTTTTGATCCCTAGTAAAGCCATCAGCAGAGATATATATATATATATATATATAATATGTATCAAAGTTGCATTTGCGTGTTCTTTATCCCAACAAACATTAATTCTTTCAAACTTAACAAATGATCTAGAATATTAAGAATATTATCACCAAGCAAATGTTAGTAAACTGCTATGATGTAGGCATTAAGATCGAAAATGCCACCACAAGAAGGAAGAGATTTGGAAATTATTTGAAATGGGAAGAGCCTAGCTGATATTTGATTTCTAAATTTTGCATGTGTATTCATCATTTCTTAAATATTTGAAATTGAATGCATTTTATTTCATCCAAATTCCCTTCTCTAGTCTTTTCTAATTTGACAAATTTCATGTATCCCCCGCTTGTTGTACCAATTGACCTAAGGGGAAATGTTTAAATGTTAGACATCTAAAATTGAAAGCAAATATGCTTAGTCAAGAGAGTCAAGGGTGTTTTATTGTCTCATGTCCCGAAACAGAACAATTACATTCTTACTTGCGGCACTGCCAAACCAGTCATATAGAACCACAGAAGAAAGCTCCTTCCCAGTTCAATCAGTTATCAAAGTTTTTGTGATTTGCACAGTCAGCTTTTCACTTCCACCAGTGTCAGCTATTGCTGTCAAAGTGCACCTTGGTTACCTGGTTCTGAGCTGCCCTTGTGTTTTGCAGTATTACAATGGGGTTTCAGTATCCCAATGCTATTTAAGGTAGAAACTGAGCACAATTGAGATTTGGTTGGTGGAAATGGAGGAGGCCAAAATAAGTTCTGTGAATTTGGGAATTATGATCTGATGTCAAAAAGCCCAATGAAAAGTTTTCTGTTCAGAGTTAAAAAAAAATGTTTTCTGTATAAGATTTTTAATTAAAATATTTTAGGACATTTTTGTGCAGCAGCAATGCTGATAATGGTGTGGAATTTCACAGCTCTGTTTGAGAATTGACCCCTAGCCAGGAAAATTGTAAAACAGAGACAGAATACATGAGAAGAGAAAACATAACCCAACCACAAGATTTTTTCTGACTTAACAGAATAAACTGGTTTATTGAATTGTTTGTATGCAAATGAAATCATCAGGACATAAGATTTCAAGAACAGCCCACACGCCCCTCAAACCTACATTGTTATTCAATAAGACTTATTCTGAGATTTAAAATGACCAACATACCAGGCATCAATTACCATTCATAGAAAAAAGTTCCAAGTCCCACAGCTCTGCACACAGAAATATTTCCTAATTTCAGTCATGAAGAATTAGCTATAATTTTTACACTGTTGCCTTGAAGTTAAACAGATTGCAGTTTTCAGTCGAGGAACATACAAATATTAGGAGTCTGTTTAAAATCCAGAATATTGTACAATTCTTTTAACTGGTTATTTTCAACTGACAACTGCTTACAAAGCTTAGAGACCACATATAATAAAAAAAAACAGAAAATTATGGACACACATTTGTTGATAGTGAAAGAGTTAATGTTTCGGGTCATTACCCTTCATTGAAACCACATTTATTGTATTTAACCACTGTATCCCAGGTTCTGTTGTTGCTCCTTGTTACTTCATTCTGGGGTGGAAGATTGCAACCTTCACGTGGTCTGCCCTGTTTCGACTAATGCAATCAACTGCACAAACGGAAGATCAAATAGAACAAGTTGTCCAACAACTTTAGTCTGTGCACGCCACACGAAAGAAGAAGTTACTTCATCCTGCCAGTCCTAGTATTATTATGTGCTGCACTCCCGTCAAGGTCAATGTTTTTTGTTTGTTCTGGAGCCCAGAACTTACTACAGGATGGTAGACACAAAATGCTGGAGTAACTCAGCGGGACAGGCAGCATCTCTGGAGAGAAGGAATCGAGACATCACCCATACCTTCTATCCCGAGATGCTACCTGTCCTGCTGAGTTACTCCAGCATTGGGGTGGGAGATTGCAACCTTCACGTGGTCCGCCCTGTTTCGACGAATGCAATCAACCCGGCCTGCTCAATCAAATAAGATCAAATAGAACAAGTTGCCCTAAAATTTTAGGCTGCGCACGCCATACGCAAGAAGAAGACTCCAGCATTTTGTGTCTACCTTTGATTTAAACCAGCATCTGCAGTTCTTCCCTACACTTGCTACAGCATACTAGTTGTGTTCTACCCAGCGCTTTGCATAGCTGTAACATAATTATACTTTCTTAATTTTGAACCTTTAGATTTAAAAACACAATCCATTTGGCTTTTTAATTATTGTTCCTACTTGTTCATGGCACTTCATTGATAGATGCATACCGACTCCAAACTCTTTTTCTAAACATCAAAGTGGAAAATGCTGGAAATATATAATGTCAGGATACATCTGTGAAGGGAGAAACTTTAATCTTTTCTGCCTGATTATATTCATCAATTGGGAATGCTCCCTATCCATAGATGCAGCTTGACCAACCATCTCTGGTATTTTCTAATTTGTTAAAAAAAAACGTTTGCTTTTGTAATTTACATTCATGACAGTGTTTCATTGAAAGTGTGCTGTCAGGTTTATTTTGTTTCCAAAGTGACCAAATGTACTTGGTTCCAATGATCTCATGCATGTGTACATTAAATTGTACTTGACTTGTTTTTTTACCATTTGCTTAATCTATTGTGTTCGCAATGTAATGTTTTGCCTGACACTGTTTACCTTGCCAACAATCATTGTGTCATTAACAGACTTGGATATGGCATCTCCTTTTCCATCCTCTTAGTTGTTTGTGTGTGTAGTAGATTATTGGGTTCACAATGCAGATTCTTGCACCAAACCTGTGATCATATTCTACCTACATGCCTGTCATCCCTATACCTGTCTCCTGCTACTATAGCAATTTCCTAAGCATGTCAATAATCTCAATTTAATTGCCCGAATTTCAACATGAACTAACAGTCTCTAATTTGGTTAATCAAATATTTTCTTTGAAGTCATACTTTGTGGTACAGAGGCATTTATTAGCTGAGCCACTGTCTCACAGGTTCAGCAACTTGGATTCAATGCTGACCTCGAGTGCTGTGTGTGGAATTTACACATTCTACCTGTGACCACATAGGTTTCCTTCAGATGCTCAGGTTTTCTCTCACACTCCAAAGAAGATCATAAGATCAGGTCATATCTGATAGGAGCAGAATTAGGCCATTCAGCCCATCAAGTCTACTCCGCAATTCAATCGTGGCTGATCTATCTCTCCCTCCTATCCCCATTCTCCTGACTTCTCCCCATAACCTCTGACACCCGTACTAATCAAAAATCTATCTTTCTCTGCCTTAAATATATCCATTGACTTGGCCTCCACAGCTTTCTGTGGCAAAGAATTCCACAGATTCACTACCCTCTGACAAAAGAAATTCCTCCTCATCTCCTTCCTAAAAGAACATCCTTTAATTCTGAGGCTATGACCTCCAGTCCTAGACTCTCCCACTAGTGGAAACATCCTCTCCACATCCACTCTATCCAAGCCTTTCACTATTCTGTATTTTTCAATAACGTACAGGTCAATGGTTTAATTGGTCAGTGTAAGTCGCTGTTACTCTGCGGGAGAGTGGTAGAATATGGGAGATAGTCATTGAGAATGTGGGGTAAATAAGATAGGATCAGTATAGGATTTGTTCTTAATGGTTCTCACAGATTCGATGGGCTGAGTGGTATGCTGTACAGCTTTGTGACGCTATAAATTCCACAGACATTCCTTGTCAACTGCTTTAGTCAACTCTTCAAAAAAAATAGATCGGCTTTGTAAGGCCCGACATGCTCTTAGCTGTTTCTCCTAAGCTGAACATCTTCAAAGTATTCAATCATGCCAGCCTTCATATATGCTCTAGTACATTTCTGACTGCAGATGTTTCATTGTCTATAAGTCATTGGTATTCTTCATAATAAATGGAATGAGAAGTACAATGTTTCAGACAATGTTTCAGACTGCCCTCTACTCTGAGAAGCCTTGGTCAGGAAGGTAGACAGGAAGGTTAGATAAAATACATAAATTAATGGACACTGAAAGGTGTAATTCAAAACAGATAAGTATAAAATACTGCATATTACTGGAAAACGGAGTTCCAATGTTGTACTAGTAGTATTGAACATAATTATTAATGACATCAGATATTGTATTTAAGATATTGTGAAGCTGCAGTCAACATAATCATTAGGAAACTGATTTAGAGATGTCATGCCAACAGAGTATGGAATATAAGAAATCAAAATGTCAAAGAGTGCCACATGAAAAATTAGGTTAGATTACATTTTGATACTGTGACTAATTTTCATCATGAGACACAAACCATCACAGAAACGCGTCTTTAAAAGGATCACCAGTGTTAAAAAATTGAATTTTGAAGTAAAACTGGAAAAGCGTGGAATTTTGAACCTTGAAAGAAGGATATTGAAAATGACTTTATTGAAGTTTATGTTATTAAATGGTTCACAATGAATGGCTCCAAAGGTAGACTCAAGGTCATGTGTGGATCAAACACTTTTTGCTCAATATTTTTAAAGGAAGTTATTTTTCACATAAGAATCAATGAAGTATGGAAGGAACAATCAGGTCAAAGGACAGGAAAACAGCGACATACATGTAGAGGGGACTCTTGTTTTTTTTTAGAAGGATGAGCTAAGATGGGACAAATGGCTCTTCTCATTTGTGATGTGGTAATCTGGATAAATATAGAATAACATGATCATATATCCCATGAAACATAGTGGCTCATGTGCTGTTGGAACGACAGAAGTGTCACCTGTGGAAACAAGTGCCCAGGGTTAAATTGTGAAAATGTGAAGGTGGATTAAAAAAAATCTTGGAACATTTTACTATCTTTGTATCTAGGAAGAAAAGTCATCAGAATCTTTCCCTATGAGATTAAATGGAGTCCCTGATAATGTAGATCTAGCAGACAATAATCGGTGATAGGTTTGGTTGGTCAAATTGCATCTGGTGCTGTCTATTTTCTAATATTATTATTTCCATATTTATGGAACAAGCTAATTCCTAGTTTTATAATACGATATATTGTAAAATAATAGTATAAAGTTATAATTAGTGAAGAATAAATAATTAACTTAAAAATATAACTTTGCCTTTTCATTGAGACACTTAGACCTCACAATTGGTCTTGGCAAAATATTTATTCTTTTTTTTTAAAAACCTCTTGCGATATTTTCCTATACAAACAATCCCCACTATCTCAAGAGTCAAAAGTCAAGAGTGTTTATCTTCAGAATTGATTCTATTCAATTTATGATCTTTGACTCCATTTGGAAATGAAATAAAAAATATAACAGAATCCATAATTCCTTTTCAAAAGGAATGTGAAAATAAGGGCAGCTGTTGACAGGCAAATCAGATTACTAGAGAAGCTAGTGTAAGGGAGAGGGTTGTTTCAGTACAGTGAAGCTCTTTCATTGCACTGGCCTTTTGGTGGTGACAGAACCAGCTGTCTCGTCTCTTTTGCCCTTCTCTGTCGACCATCAATTTCCATGCAGGCTCTGAGCAAAAGCTGGCTTTCCAGTGACCATAGTTGGAAACAAGGGGTACGACAAGCAATGGCAGAGTGGAATCACATTGTTGGAATGCTTATTTTTAGTATGAGTACAGTATAAGCAATGTTTACACCATAGAAACAAGAAACCAAAAGGCAAAAAAAAAAATTGTACTGCTTACGGTAATGAATGATGTTTCACAAAAATCAGTATCCTATTTTATTCCTCTGAGATTTAATTAGACTTTATAATTTTAAAAAGTACATTAGCCAGACCTCTGTCATCAAACATCAAAATTAAAACAAATGTAAACAGATTAAAATCTCATAAAATCATGTTTTACCCAGTGCCCAGCTTGTCTGTGTTTGCCAGAAAGTTTACTATCATATCATTGGTGGACAGAAAAGCTAAGGTTTGGTTTAGGTTAGAGTTTAGAGATACAGCACGGAAACGGACACTCAGGCCCACTGAGTCCGTGCCGACCAGTGATCCCCATCCACTAGCAATATTCTGCACACACTAGGAACAATTTGCAATTTTTACCGAAGCATATTAACCTACAAACCTGTATGCCTTTGGAGTGTGAGTGGAAACCGGAACACCTGGAAAAAATCCACACGGTCTCAGAGAGAACGTACAAACTCCGTACAGACAGCACCCGTAGTCAGGATTGACCCGGGTCTCTGGCGCTGTTAGGCAGCAAATCTACTGATTTTTTTTTGTGTACAGATTTCTCTTAACGTCGCTGATATGTTTCATTATTCATTGAATCCCTTACCTGTCTCGAGAAAAATGCTGTGAACTCACAAAGCCAGATTTTCTTAATTCTTTGTGATATTATGTAATGCAGCTCATTTAATTGGAGCAATTTTGAACATTTTCTTCAACAGAAAAGCGTGTTTTTCAGTTTAGTTCACATTTTTGGCACAAACAATGAAGTACAATCAGTAATAAAAATGCCAAAATACATTGCAAAGACATTATGAAAAGAGTAAACATTTAATTTGTTGCACTTAGTGTTTACATTGTAATATAACAGAATAGGCCACAGAACCAGAACCAGGGGCCACAGTTTAAGAATAAGGGGTAAGCCATTTAGAACGGAGACGAGGGAACACTTTTTCTCACAGAGAGTTGTGAGTCTGTGGAATTCTTTGCCTCAGTGGGTGGTGGAGGCCGGTTATCTAGATACTTTCAAGAGAGAGCTAGATAGGGCTCTTAAAGATAGCGGAGTCAGGGGAGATGGGGAGAAGGCAGGAACGGGGTACTGATTGGGGATGATCAGCCATGATCACATTGAATGGCAGTGCTGGCTTGAAGGGCCAAATGGCCTACTCCTGCACCTATTGTCTATAATGTTGAGTTTGTCAAAACACAATCCTGTCTATAATTAAATGTTAGCTTCATATTTCATAATAGGTTGTTTGTAAATAGAAATAATATTCATACTCAGTAACTGGACTGATTTAAAGATTTATGTGCATAAATCACATTTTTGTGATTTAAAGATTATTGTGCATAAAAATAATTTTGAATAAGGCTTCAGTAAAACTGGGAGCAGTTCATTTGAAATAAAATGGCAATTAAAGGGTCTTTAGCGTTACCCACAATGTCTCCCACACAGAAGCCTCACTTTTCTGTGGAGGGAATGAATCCAAGATGGCGCCAACCCAGGCGACTCTTTGTGCGCTAGTCACAGAAGTGGATCTGCAATCACGCATTACAATCGCTCCACTCTTGTAAATCCCTACTCCGACAGCACTGTGGATGGCTTGATTGTAATCATGTATTGTCCTTCCACTAACTGGTTAGCACGCAACAAAAGCTTTTCACTGCACCTCGGTACACATGACAATAATAAACTAAACTCAAAAAGGTAAACAAAACTTTTCAATGGCCAGCATAATGTTAAATAATTCACTGAAACTCCCTTTATCGAGAAGAGCAAGCCTAACGACTAACAGACTAGCCTGAAATGCCTGAATGACGACCAACCGGTGGCCCTAACATCCATGGTGTTGAAGTGTTTTGAGAGGTTGTTCATGACACATATCTGCTCCCTCGACCCTCTCCCCACTCCCCTGCTGAAGTCCTGCCTCCCCGTTCTCTGCCCCTACCTCACTAATCTCTTCAACTCCTCATTGTCCCAAGGAATTGTCCCCCCCGCTTTCAAAACTGCTGCTGTTACACCAATCTTAAAGAAACCTGGTCTCGATCCCTCCTCTCTCATTAACTACCGCCCAATCTCAAACCTCCCCTTTCTTTCAAAAACCCTGGAGCGTATCGTTGCGTCGCAACTTCATTCCCACCTCCTTGCGTATAACCTACTTGAACCCCTCCAATCTGGCTTTCGCCCCCTCCATAGCACAGAAACTGCTCTCCTCAAAGTCCTCAACGACCTCCTCACCTCTGCTGACACTGGTTCCCTCAACTTCCTCATCCTCCTCGACCTGAGCGCAGCCTTCGATACAGTGAACCACAACATCCTGCTCACCAGACTCAAAGACCTCGGCATTGAAGGCTCTGCACTCAGCTGGCTCCGTTCCTACCTTTCCAACAGATCCCACTTCATCTCTCTCCACAACCACACCTCTGCTACAGCCACAGTCACTCAAGGCGTTCCCCAAGGCTCCGTACTCAGCCCCCTCCTCTTCATCATCTACATCCTCCCCCTTGGTCAGATACTCCGCCACTTCAACCTGGACTTCCACTGTTACGCTGATGACACCCAGATCTACCTCAGCACCAAATCCTCTCACAATCCCCCCTCTCCCATATCAACTCCTGTTTGTCAGCTATAAAAACCTGGATGCAACATAACTTCCTCAAACTCAACAGCGATAAGACAGAATTCCTCCTCATAGGCTCCAAAGCCACACTCAGCAAAATGAATAACCCCACTCTCACCATCGACGGCACCACTGTCTCCCCAAGGCCCGCAACCTTGGCGTGATCTTTGATTCCACCCTCTCCCTTGAGCCTCACATCCGCCATGTCATTAAAACCTCCTTCTTTCATCTCCCCACCCTCTCTCACACCTCCCGCTGCTGAAAGACTCATCCATGCCTTCATCTCCTCCCGACTGGACTATTGAAACTCACTTCTCCTTGGCATCAGCTCCACCTACATCAACCGACTCCAACTGGTCCAGAACGCAGCCGCCCGACTCATCACCCACACCAAATCCTGGCATCACATCACTCCAGTTCTCAAACAACTTCACTGGCTTCCCATCTCCCACCGGATCACCTACAAAATGCTGATCCTCACCTACAAAGCCCTCCACCATCTGGCCCCCTCATATCTCACTGACCTCCTCTCCCCCTACCAACCCTCACGGTCCCTCAGATCCACATCAGCCGGTCTCCTCTCCATCCACAAGTCCAACCTCCGCAGTTTTGGGGACAGAGCCTTCTCCAGGGCAGCTCCCAGGCTCTGGAACTCCCTCCCCCAACTGATCCGCAATTCCGTGTCCCTCACAATCTTCCAGTCCCGCCTCAAGACCCATCTCTTCACCTCTGCCTATCCTTAGCCCCACGTCCCCCTCCCTTTTCATCTGTGCATTAATTGCCTCATATTGTGTTGTGTTGTGTATTGAATTCTGTCTTTACTTTGTGTACTAGTCATGTCTCTACTATTTATTTCATTCCCCTTACATGTTTTTCCTCTACCTGCTAAATTTTTGTAAGGTGTCCTTGAGACTCTTGAAAGGCGCCCATAAATAAAATGTATTATTATTATTATTATTATTATTATATCAACTCCTGTCTATACTGCAAGGATTTGGACCCACTACAATTCGCCTACCTCTGCAACAGGGGACAATAAGAACAATCAGGATGTTGTTTATTGATTACAGCTCAGCGTTCAACACCATCATCCCCTCAAAACATTTTAGCAAACTCAGAAAATTGAGTCACTGCTCTTCCCTTTGCAATTGGATCCTCAACGTCCTCATTGGCAGACCACAATAAACACGACCAAAACTCCTTCTACTTGATAACCATCAACACAGAAGCACGTCAAGGTGGTATGCTCAGGCCTTGTTCTACTCTTTCCATACCCCTGGCTGTGTAACCAGCCGCAGCTCCAATGCCATTGTTAAATTCAATGATTCAATGGTGCCTTATTTGGTCACATATGCAATTGCAATGAAATTCTCGTTGCATGTGTTACACATTTTTAGCTCTATTATTCAATGTCCAAAGTCCGGTTTGCCCGCGTCATCGATGTACTGGAGCAGTTCCTGCGAACTGACGTTCCTCTCCTCTCGTTGCCTGGCAATCTTTGTGTCCCGGTGGTGCTCCCTGCAGCGGACCCTGGTTCACCCTCCTAATGGCCCACTCCAAGGGCCCGACATCTCCAGCTCCCTCCTGTTACGCTGTCCAACAAGCCTTTGGGCTGGTTCTTGGTCCTGCCGACCGACGAGCCTTCGGGCGGTTACAGGTCCCGCCAACCGACAAGCCTTCCGGATTTGTATCGTGGCTACGGCACCTCGGAACAGCTTCTTCCCACCAATCAGAGTCTTGAACGCTGCACAACACTAATCACTACATCAGCAACTGTGATCTTCTGTGATCTTTGCTTGGGTTGCACCACAAACTTCAGTTTTGCACTAATACCTGGTATTACTGATTATTAATTCTATGTTTTATTGATAATTGCATATTTATTCGTGTGTTTTGCATTGACGGGCCTGTATAGCTGCAGCAAGTAAGAATTTCAGTATTTCTGGTATATACGACAATTAACTCTCTCAACTTTTACAATTCCAACCTTTTATTAAAATATGTTTTGAGCTGTGTGCGGCAAATACAGACTTCTTGATCTGCATGCATTTTGCAATAGTTGGTGACCACGGATGGCATAGGAGCCAGCAAGCTAGTTTGATGGGTTATGATGGGTTTGTAGACATAATGGAGGATGCCATACCCCTCCATATCCCCTGCATTTTTGTCACTGTCCTTCCGCTGTTCTGTGGCAATTCTTCAACTTGCTTCCTATAACAGAGAGAATATCAATGATATAACAGCTGCAAACTCTGCAGAGAAGTTCTAACAGAGGTATTGTTTTGCCAAATATATGTGCACTAAATGCCTTGGTGCTAAATTTCACTCACTTTTGTCACTTTGAGTGATTTCCTTTGCCACGTCACAATAATATTAACATCATTTGCAGCAAGTGTTCGGCACTTTGAAAAAAGCAGAGCTCCAATTGTTAGGCTTTATGTCCTTATGAACATCCCATAATTTGGCTAGATTCTTAATAAGCATTCAATCCATACAATTTTTTTTTACATGTACTTTTGTTTATGTTTCCATGATTCAGCAGAGTAAAGTATTCTTAACATATTTGTCACATTGAAATGGCACAAATTGTATAAATAGATTTCTATGTTGCTCAAAGGGCAAGGAGACCAATTTATTAATTAACGATAATCAGCAGCAAAGCACTGTGGTTGGTAGTCATTATGAACCACCACTGTTTTACAAGTCAACAAATGAAATCTATAAACGATTATATATACTTTTCTGCAAGACCTCTAGCCTGAACAACCCGGCATTCCTTCTCATGATTTCTGTGAATTTATGTTTTCCTATTTTGGAGATCTAAGCAGTTGAAAAGTCAGTTGAAAAGAGAAACTTGAAAATTCTGCCCATGACCAATTTTGCAGTTCTGATCCTCAAATTCCTCTCATTGTTTCTCAGTTGATCCCATTGGCATTATTTAGGATATTGACACATATGAAGTCAACATAAATGTTATTATTGTTTCTGTCAGAAAGCATCATTTATCTATCAACTGGCATTCTAGTCAGGATATCCTGAAGTGTTATATGAACAATGAATTATTAATTTGCTCCTAGCCTTTGGAATTAAACTTGTGCTGTCAAATGTCCTGCATAGTTGTGGGGGTGGGTGGCTGTTAGTGCTGTGAATGAGGGTAAGAGCTGAGGTTTGGGCTCAAGAGGCATTGGCAAGGAGACTAAGCAGAGGGTGGAGGTAAGATAAAGTAAGAACTTTTTAACATTCCTCTTTCCCTAGTGCAGAAGGGATTGCGGTTAAGGCAATGGTATCCCACTCCCTCTGAATATGAGCGAACAGGGAATATTCCAGTGTCCCTGTGGGAATTGTGTCCAGCTTCAGCTCCTGACTGACTGAAGGAACTCAGGATCAGGCGGGATACTGAGAACACCACAGATAGGAGACACAAGCAGCCGGAGATGTTGGCAGGTAAATAGTCAGTTCATTTTTTTGTTATTTTGACACTGGGGTAAGAATTTTTTTCCTACTTTCTTTTGAGCGATACTGTAGAGTTAATAGTGCCCAGATAAGTGGTCAGATGGACATCTGGTTTCATCTTTTAGCCAACGGGAACCATCCCCAACATACCCTCGGCGTTGCGAAGGCTAACAAAACATTAGAAAGCAAATAGAACACATGGAATGGGCCTGATAACTAGGCTTAAAATTCAGACAAGAGTTGAAAAAAGTTAATCTGGTTGACATTGGGACAGATTTGTGTTCAGAATAAAGGCACATTGAGGTGATCTTTAATAAAAAAAAACAGGTTTCAGGCATTATTTATATTGCAAGTGAAATAAGACCAATTTTCATTGATACAATGACATGTAAAATAGGCATAATTACATATAAACCCCTTTATATCACCTCAAGAGAATATTCAATACTGCAGCAGGAAAAATATATAAACATAGCTGCTGCAAATTATTGAATTTAAGCTTAAAGACATTGAAAAATGGACACATTGAGTTTAACAATTGAGTCTCAGAGCTATACAGCACAGAAACAGACTCTTATTCCCAGCTTGTCCATAGGGATTAAGATGTCTATTGTTTGACATATATTGCTCCAAACATTTTCTATCCATGTACCTGTCCAAATATCTCCTAAACGTTGTTAATGTATCCACCTCTACCACCTTCTCAGGCAGCTCCACCGATGCTTTGTGTGAAAAGTTAGTCCTTCAAGTCTCCTTTAAATCTCTCCCTTCACAAGTTAAATCTTTCTCCTGGAAAATAGAGGGGACCATTCACTTCTAATCATTTTGGACCATTGTCAAGCCAATGGAAAGTTATTCAGAATGCATGAAGAATGATTAGTGTAAAATTGGATTGTTATTTCTATGAACAGTAACTTTGGTACAGAACACTCAGTGGTTGATCAGAAAAATAATTACATTTCCATCCACAATTTGTTTTTGATACCAAAGAAGTCATGAAGGATTGAACTAATTTTCTTCCATGTTAAAGATTTTTTCAATGATATCCAAAACGTAATCTATATAAAGGATAGCATTATTAACTGTCATTATCAGAAGATATTTTGGACTTCCATCAAAATGGCCAAGTATGACACAACTCTTGGAGAGTTACATTAAACATGAAAATAAAATATTCTTGAATGGTAAAGGGCCTGTCCCACTATACGAGTTTATCCAAGAGCTCTCCCAAGTTAAAAAAAATAATCAAACTCATGGTAAGTACGTAGTATGTACGTAGCGGGTAGTTCGGAGCTTGGGACTTCTTTTAGTGGCGCTTAACGCTAACAGCAGGTACTTGGGAAACGCGATAAGCTCGTGAAGTTTTTTCAACATGTTGAAAAATGTCCACGAGAGCCCCAAGTACCTACGAGCGGCTATTACCGTAATTCTCCGAGTTCGAATCAGGGGAAACTCGGGAGAACTATTGAATTACCTCGTACAGTGGGACAGGCCCTTTATTCAGGAACTAACACAGATTATCGTTGAACGCAAATGTAAAATATTATTTTTTCTAATATCAAAGAACTGCAGATGCTGGTTTAAGCGAAAGGTTTGAAGAAGGGTCCCGATCCAAAATGTTGCCTACCCCTTTTCTCCAGAGATGCTGCCTGAACTGCTGAGTTACTCCAACATTTACTTCTATCTAGTCTATCTTTATTATGAATTTAATTTGGTCCTTTAAAGAAAATAAATATTTTTTATATTTCCTAGATTTAAAAAGAAAATCACATTTTAAATTTAGCAAAATGTGGAAAATAAAAACGTAGAAATTTTGTTTTTTTAATGATAAATGCTTAAGTTCCGAGTACCTAATTTATCTTGGAAATTTGGGACTGTTTTGTTGATGGAGAATTGTTGCTTTTTAAATAAGGTTTAAACTCATGTTTGGCTTGTTTGAATAGATATGGAGAACTTATTGAATATGTTGCTTACTGGAAGGTGGTCTGTGGTGCAGGGCTGGGAGAATGGGGAACAATGGTGCAGTGAGAAAAGTGTTCATAAAAAAATCTCTGATTCCATAGGGAAAACAGCTTTGGTGTATATGCAAGTCAACATCAGAAAATGGTAAAGGCACTATACAACTATAAGCTCTTTAAAATACTTGATTTGCATTCCATTCCTTTGCTGGACTTCTTAAACGTTTAAACTATTTTTTTTAAATCAATAGAAAGAGGGAACACAAAAGAGAAATGTAACCATTAATATTTTTTTATTGCCAATACTATTTTCTATACTAAAATAAAAACACTTGTCATTTGTGGTGACATTCTTAGAATGAATTAAATGTTAATGCATACTTATGGATACAATTAGCTTAACATTATTGGCAGTGAATGCTAGTTAGCTTTTATTATGGCACTTATTAAAATACTTAGAATAGCTTGACTATTAAGATATCTGGAATTCTGCAACACCATTCAAAGAGTAAAATGGTATTTGATTTATTAGGTAATAACATCAAGGATTCGCTTTAAATATTTTCAGTTCTGCAACCGTTATGCTTCCATTTTTGCAATCTTAAATTTGTTAAGCATCCAAATACTTTAAATAGGGCATGACGCATTTGCATTCTTTAAATCTAAAATAATTAACAAATAAAAAGCTTGTTAAGTGAAACGAGTATGCTATTGATGCTCAAGCTAGAAAAATACAAAAGAGGTGGAAGTCCTTGCGTGCTCTCAGTGTATTGGAGCACTTCCACTCATGCTTACCTAGACCTCTGTTTACTATTAGAGTGTGCCAAGTATTCAGACGAAATGAAAATATACACTGCAAGAACCATGCATGGCATCCCTCATAACAAGCTGCAGAAACTCTCTAAAGCATTGCTGCTATGTTGTGGGGAATCTTGAGAATCTTAAGCTTAACTTGCCATGACTTCAAGCCTTTGGTGGGAGGAAAGAGTAATGAAAATCATCTGCATTGGATAGCATCATTACACTTACATCTATTAGTGCAAGTGAATGTTTACAAGTTCTAAGATGACTCACTAATTTGTTTTCCTTATGTGATACATACAAAGAACAGACAAAATAAGACACAATTTACCTTGGCATTCTTTTCCAAGCAAATCCTTGAAAAAAAATGTTCACTAATATGGTTTTCAAATTATTATTTAATCGAATATTTAAGAAATATGATAGATTCAAAAATCTTGTTTCAGTAGATGTAGCTACTTGATAAAAACCTCATTTTTGTTTACAAAAGTAAAAACTAAACAATTGAAGTTTGCATTTAAAATGCCAATCATGTCGTAGATTTAGTTAATTTTCCCTAACCAAGCATCACTTGAAGTGCTATCTCAAATGTAATATAGGAATTAGAATCAGGATCATACAGCATGGAAACAGGCCCTCTGGCCCAGCTTGCTCATTCCAACTAAGGTGTCCCATCTACAATAGTCGCACCCTTCATGTATGGCCCATATCCCTCTAAACCTTTCCTATCCATATACCTGTTTTTTTTTAATGTTCACAAGAACATATGATAGGAGCAAAATTGGAAACTGGAAACATTTAGAAATAATTTTTGTTAACTTTCCATTCATCAAACACTATTGAAGTATGGTCACCAATTTGGTACAGAAATTGTGGCAACCAATTTTGTGCAAGCGGGCTCATACAAGCCGCTTTGCAATAATAGCTCACATTTAGCACTGACATGAATGATAATGGCAACATGTCACTGATTGTGACATGATCTCAGAGAATTGATCAAAATGTGTAGGTGCCAGCAAGTTTACAATTTCTTGTAAATATGCATGAATTTAGCAGTATTAAATCTGCTATCAGTTTGTTGGCGATTCAGTAATTGCACTTGGACATCAGTGACTTAATGGAATTCAGTAGCACAACTAGAAGTTGCTTCAGTTCCCCACTGCTTATGCTTGGGAGTTCACTCAAACATCATGTCATGCTGCACTTGGTAGAAGGAGTTCTCCTCTATTGATCTCAATGGAAGGGAATGGTTTTGTGGGGACTGATATATTTATATTTTCAGCGATTTTATTGAAATTATTTGAAAATTAAAATAAATGTTACCTCCATCTTTGGAATTATTAAATATGTTTTGATTTAAATGTTCTGAAGATGGAGGAAACATTTATTTTGTACTAATTCTGGTAATGTACAAAAAAGTATCCTGCAGTTTTCAGTAGGTTGAGGGAAACTTTTTCTAAAATCGTACCTCGACGGAGATGCGATTTTTTTCCATATTGTATCTACGTCCGCAATGTGGCCTAACATTGAGGAGTTGGCGGCCTTTCCTGGAGACCGACTTCGGGAGCTCCAACCGCGGGAGCCTGTGGACAACATCATGGAGCTCGCAATCCCTTTGCCAGGGATCGACTTCTGAGCTCCAACCACGGGAACCTGCGGACTTGAACATCGTGGAGCTCCCAGTCTCTGGTTAGAGACTGACTTTAGGAGCTCCAACCACAGGAGCTTCGACTGCCCTGATCGCGGGAGCTTCGACCGTCCTGACGTGGGAGCTTCGATAGCCCCAAGGCGGGGGCTTCGACCACTGGCTGCGGGAGCTTCGAACGCCACGATGGATGGTTTGACAGCCCCGACCGCGGGAGAATAAAGAGGAAGAAGGTTGGACTTTATTGCCTTCTATCACAGTGAGGAATGTGGGGAATCTGCTGTGGTGGATGTTTATGTTAACTTTTATGTATTTGTGTGTCTTGTTGAGTGTGGGTGTATAGTAATTCACATATCACTGTACCTTAACTGGTATTACGAAGAACTTTGAAACCTTTGAAACATCCACGGCAGAAAGCTTGATGAATTATTATTAAGTATGCCCCTACAAATAATTTAGACCTTATGCATTTCCACTATATTTTACAGTAGGAAAACCCGAACATTGTCTGGCCACAGACAATCATAGGTCACATTGGGGAGGTTTATAAAGCATAGATCATCGTAGTGGTACAGGAAATCACTGAGATTGACATATTCAGTGACATATTTATCAGTACCTGTATAATTGCAAAAAGTCACTGACAGTTTCAGAGTGTAGAAATTAACTCCAGGTTGGTTAAAGACAATTAAATAGTTTTGGAGGCAGCATACAACATACTATTGTGGTTATATAGTAGTTTTAACACTGCTGACTGCAGACGGTCTTGATCCCCATTAAAATTGTTTCCTGGGAGTTAAAGAACTATATAGATTTCTCTAGAATAGGACAGTTTTACAATAACTCATCCAGTGTCTATTACCTAGAAACATCCACATTCAAGGGTCAAGAATCATGAGTATTTTATTGTCATATGTACCGAAAGGGAACAATGAAATTGTAACTTACAGCAGCGAAACTGGTTTATAATTATAATTGCGAATAATTTTGTCTTTAAACCAACAAATCAATTTTGGCAGGTGGTTGTTCCTGATAGCTACAGAATGTGAAGACACTTCCTGGAACTTTACGAATTGCCTATGAATTTTAGTGATCTATGAAATATGTTCAGCAACTTCACAAAATCACGCATGGCTACAGCACAGAAGGAGGCCATTCAGCTTCTGAGTCCGTACCGACACTATGTAAGTGCAATCCAACTAGGCCTAACCCCATCAACCTATCCTCACTTAATATCCCCTAATAAAGCCCATAGTAACCTAGACACACAAGTTGCAGGTGAACAAGGCTCCAAGTTTTATGTGTAGGAAGGAACTACAGACAAAATGTGTAGGAAGGAACTGTAGATGCTGGTGTAAATCGAAGATAGACACAAAATGCTGGAGTAACTCAGTGGGACAGACAGCATCTCTGGAGAGATGGAATGGGTCACGTTTTGGGTCGAGACCCTTCTTCAGACTGATGTCAGGGGAGTGGGAGGTAAATAGATAAGGAAATGTGCATAGATAAGGAAGTGTAAGGTGTGAAAACAGGGCAAAGCGAATGGAGACCAAGGAAATTGTATAATAGATCATTGTTGGTTGGGAGAAGGTAACAACAAAGCAAACAGAGATAAAATGTCATTGGAGACAATAAGACTGGTTGTAGAACTAGGAAGGGGAGGGGTTGGAGAGAGAAGGAAAGCAACGGTTACTTGAAGTTATGTTTGGGGGTGTTATTTTTGGGAGTTAGTCCAAAAATTCAATGCCCTATTTCAGCAAGTCTTCTTCATGATTATTTATAATTTATGAAATTTCCCTGGTATAAAAAGAGAAGCAAAATGTTTTAGCACTTTTGATTGGATTTGTAATCCTTATTTGTACTGTTGAATTATAAGGACTAAACTCAGGGAAGTCAGGCTCACCAGGAAATTCTGCCAGGGACCAGACCTTCTTATTAATGCTCAGCTTACCAAGATATATAGCCTTGGATCACTGTTTCTTAATGTATTTGTGGAGTTATGTGTTAGGTGGCTTTACGTGCTGTGGGCTAAATGCAGAAGTTTCTGACTGTCAGTCACATCTACATGCTGTGCATTGTAGAGATAGTTCTGCAGCTGAAAGCAGTGGACCTCGCTGTCATCCCTGCTATCCATTACACATCTTTGAAGATTGTAGCGGTGCCATCGTATGGTTATAATGCTGTGTAAATATTCCTTTCTGGCATGACCGCTGAGATCATAGTTTGAATGCTCAAGAGCATACATGACATTTCCTGAGCCTTCTCTCAGGCTCATTTTGGTCTCTGTCAAACATATTATCATTTGGCTTCCTCAAGAGATGCGGAACAGCCAGTGTGAAGCCTTCAACTCTGAGATGATCAAACCATGCTGGTGTGTACAAGCACTCGGATTTTTGATAATGTGAGTTGATCTCCACCAGTGTCAGATAGCAAAGGATTTGACATTGAAGCCAGCTACGTTTCTGCAGCATCTGCCCTGTTCCAAATGTCCACGAGTATAATTTAAATTATATAATATCCTGCTATCCACCTTTTCCTTCTTAATGTATATCTCCTTACTGTTTAATAGTCTCATATATATATCTCCTTACTGTTTAATCTTCTAATAAGATTAACCAATATTTTTACCTCACCATTAGAATTTGGCTAAACAAGAAAATGGTACTGAATGGTTCAGTCTGATCCGTTATTCTAAACACACCACAGAAAATGGGGAATTTTAGTTCAATCAATTATATAATGTGAAGGTACCAGCATCTGCAGTTCCTTCTTGAACACAATTATATAATGTGGACTTCTCTACAAAAAAGCGTTGGTCTGATAGCAAGATTTAAGGCATTTAGACAGGCACAAGAACAGGCTGGGGATGGAGGGATGGAGCTGATGGGATTAGTTTAGATGGGCATCATGGTCGTCACAGACATCATAGGCCGAGACCTGTTCCTTCTCTGCACTGTTGTACATTTTACATTAATAGAAAACACAGCCATGTGGAGGCCGTCAGTGGATATTTTTAAGGCAGAGAGAAATAGATTCTTGATTAGTACAGGTGTCAGAGGTTATGGGGAGAAGGCAGGAGAATGGTGTTAAGAGGGAGAGATGGATTAGCCATGATTGAATGGCGGAGTAGACTTGATGGGCCAAATGACTTAATTCCGCTCCTATCATTTATGACCTTATGACTTATGAAATGACGAAGAATAAACAGGCTGCCAAAAAAATACATCTGATTTGTTAATGGTAGGAAAGAACTGCAGGTTTGTTTAAATCGAAGGTCAACACAAAATGCTGGAGTAACTCAGCGGGACAGGCATCATCTCCGGAGAGAAGGAATGGATGACGTTTTGGGTGAAGAAGGGTCATAACCCAAAACGTCACCCGTTCCTTCTCTCCAGAGATGCTGCCTGTCCCGCTGAGTTACTCCAGCATTTTGTGTCTACCTCTGATTTGTTAATGTTCTTTAGAAATAGAAATATGCTGTCATTAACTGGAGACATAGGAGACTGCAGATGCTGGAATCTGGAGCAAAGAAACAAAGTGATGAAGGAACTCAGGGGGCTAGGCAGCATCTATGGAGGGAAATGGACAGGTCACATTTCGGGTTGAGACCATTCCACTGGACAGTCAGTACCTGTCAGGCCAATATGTGCCTCTAGACAGATACTAAGGCGACAACCTGCTATATAGAAGTAGAAACAAGAACTGCAGATGCAGGTTTACTCAAAAGGACACAAAGTATTGGAGTATCTCAGCTGACCATGCGGTATCGCTGGAGAACATGGATAGGTGAAGTTTTGGGCTAGACTGAAGAACACAAAACATAAATTTAACATCTACTCAGGCACCTAGAGAGATATGGGAGGTGTCTCTCCATGAACATATCCAGATTCATCTGTGATGAACCCAAAACAAAAGATCAACTATTCTCAGCTCAATCTGCTGAGTAGATATGGTCATCATCCTTATGAACAAAACCCAAATTGCTGGAATAACTCAGTGGGTCAGGCAGCACCTGTGGAAGGGAAATGACAGATGATGTTTTGGGTCAGGAGGGAGGGGGTAGTTGTGGCAAATACTATTGTCATGTTTAAGAAATATTTGGACAGGTACATGGATAGGATAGGTTTAGAGGAATAAGGGCCAAATGCAGGCAAGTGGGACTAGTGTAGAGGGACATGTTGGTCAGTGTGGGCAAGTTGGGCATTAGGACCGGTTTCCATGCCGTAAGACTCTATGAGTCTATGAATTTAAATTGTGTACTTGTAGCAGAAACATTATAGAAATGCAATGTAGATACAAGGAACTGCAGATGCTGGTTTACAACAGAACATAATAGAAGGAAATTCACTATGTGAACTGTGGAGATTCAAGAAGCTGGGACTTCACTACCTTTTTAAGGACAATTAGAAAATACTTTTCATGGCAGCAACACACAATCTATGTCAATAATTTTAAGACTCCTATCTCTCATGCACTCTAGCCCAATTACACCTCCGTTTCCAGATCATTAGTTGAATGAAAAAAGTGCTGGAGTAACTCAGCGGGTCAGGCAGCAACTGTGGAGAACAGGAATAGGTGATGTTTTGGGTAGGGACCCTTCTTATATGCATGTTCTCCAGAGATGCTGGCTGGCCCGCTGAGTTACTCCAGCACTTTGTATATATTTTTTGTAAACCAACATCTGCAGTTCCTTCTGTCTTCATTGCATTGCCATTTCACATTGTCTCATATTCTGTAGTAAGTTGCTTTTGGGAAAAGAAGACAATACATTTTTGCCTTCAAAATAATGCTCGATATTGTTAGTCATGGAATATTAACAAATGTCTGTGAAATTTGACCATTTCGCTGACCAAATACCCGAGGAAAATGTATGCGTTCCATGGGTATTTTTAAATTACAGAGTTTATCCACTTAATTGATGACTTGATTTTAGTTTGATTCTTCAGCTAAGGCTTTCTTTGCCCCTTCTGGACTCCCACTGTCATTAAATAATTTCTGATGGACCTTGTAGTTTTGTTCTGTCTACCAAAATTGAACTCAGTTGACCCTGAATGCTAGAACAGGTTAAGCGTGGCATATTGCAGTCACAGAACTAAAGAACATATGGAACTATTGGAGCTATACAGCATGGAAACAGCCCCTTTGGTCCATTCTGACCAAATGTTCAATCTGGGCTAGTCCCTTTATTTTGCTCATAGCTCTCTAAATGTTTCCTATCCATACATCTGTCCATGTCTTTTGAAAGTCATGATTTTATCTGCTTCTACGGCTAAGGAGAAGGACATGGAGGATAATGAGATCAGTGTGGGGAGTATGTGAATATGCTAGGGCAGTTTCAGGTGAAGCATTAATGTAGATAAATTCCCATGTGGCTGATGGGATCTATTCCATGTTACTGAGAGAGGCAAGAGAGGAGACTACAAGAACTTTGACATAGATCTTTGTATCCTCTCTAGCAGGGAAGACGCCAATGTTTTTCCGTTGTTTAAGATGGGAAGTGGAGATAATCCACGAAAATTGCAGGCCAGTGAGCCTCATGTCAGTGGTGGCAAAGCTATTGGAAAGGATTGTTCAAGATAGGATTTACTCGCATTGGGAGAGAATGGGCTAATTGGAGACAGTCAGTATGATGTTGCCCGTGCTACGGAATGTCTCACTAACTTGATATTTTGAGGGGAGACAAAGGTGATTGATGAGGTCCATATGGATTTTAATAATGAATTTGATTAAGTCAGGCTGATCAAGAAAATTAAGAAGCATGGGATTCATGGTGACTTGGTCATTTGTATTCAGAACTGCCTTACCTACCCAGAAGAGAGAGGTAAGTGAAAGAAGGGTGTTATTTGGCCTGGAGGTCTGTGATCAGTGGTGTATCACAGGGAACCTCTGCTGGTCATGATATATAGAAACAACTCAGACATAAATATAGATAGGTTGGTTATCGAGTTTGTGGGTGACACCAAAATTGCTGGAGTTGTAAACAGCGAGGAAAACGGTCAGTGGATATAGATCTGTTACAGATATGGGTGGAGGATTGGCAGATGGAGTTTACTTCAAGTAAATGTGAGGTGAGCACCTTTTGTGGTTGAATGGAAGAGGAATATGCACAGTTAATGACAAGACCTTAACAACATTGCTGTACAGAAGGATCTTGGAGTCCAGGTCCATAGCTCCTTGAACATGGTGACACAAGTAGTAGAGTGGTTAAGAAGGCATGTGATATGTTTGGTCGGAGAATTAATCAATCAAGTAAGGAAATCACAATGTAGATTTCTAAAACTTTGGTTAGACCATATTTGGAGCATTGTGTGTAGCCTGGTCGCCCAGATACAGGAAGAATATGAAGGCTTTGTAGATGATGCAGAATGCTGCCTGGATTTAGTTTCTCTAAACTGAGATTTAGCGCGGAAATAGGCCCTTTGGCCAACCGGGTCTGCACATTAACACTATCCTACACACACTATGGACATTTTTTGCATTTACCAAGTCAATTAACCTACAAACCTGTACATCTTTGGAGTGTGGGAGGAAACCGAAGATCTCGGAGAAAACCCACGCAGGTCACGGGGAGAAACTCCGTACAAACAGCACCCGTAGTCGGGATCGAACCCGGGTCTCCGGCGCTGCATTTGCTGTAGGGCAGCAACTCTACCGCTGCGCCACCGTGACCGCCAGACGGCATCAGCTCCAAGGGAAGGTTGAACAAACTTGAATTATTTTCTCTGGACCGTCAGAAGTTGAGGTAGAAGATAGAAGCATATAAAATATTGGAGGCATAGATCCTAGAGGCAAAATACTAGAGGCATAATAGGCAGACAGAAATGTCAAACACTAGAGGGCATAGATTTAAGGAGAGAGGTGGAAAGAGAGAGAGAGAAGGCAATGTGCAGAGCAGGTTTTGTACACAGAGAGTGGTTGGTGCCTGAACACGTTACCAGCAGTGGTAGTGGACACAGATTTAATAGTGGCATTTAAGAGGCTTGTTAATAGACACATGCATATGCAAGGAATGGAGAGATATGAATCACATGTAGGCAGAGGAGATTAGTGTAACTTGGCATCATGTTCGGCAAAGAAATGTTGCCGTCAGGTCCCTTTTAATTTCCCCCCCTCTCACCTTAAGCCTATGCTCAGTTTAGAATCCTCTGCTCTGTGGAAAAGCCTATTGTGTGTACAGTTAACAGTGTCACAAGCATTGCTGTGATACTGATGAATAACTGTAAGAATCACAATAACAGAATAATTGTAATTGTAATTAATTCATTAGCCAAGTATGTAAAAACATACCAGGAATTTGATTTGCCAGACAGTCATACCAAAAAAGCAACAAGACAAACAACTACATAAAAATTAACATAAACATCCACCACAGCAGCTCCCCCACAATCCTCACTCTGATGGAAGGCAATAAAGCCTTATCTTCTTTCCTCTTTATTCTCCCGCGGAAAGGGCAGTCGAACCATCCGCAGTCGGGGCGATTGAAACTCCCGGAGCCGGCGATCGAAGCTCCCGTGATTGGGACGATCGAAGCTCCTGTGGCTTGGAGCTCCCGAACTCGGTCCCTAACCAAGGGACTGCGCGGACGGAGATTCGATGCGGAAAAAAATCGCATCTCCATCGAGGAAAGAGATAAAATAAATGTTTCCCCCATCCCCCCCGACATAATGCAATCTAAAGATACACTAAAACATACATTTAACCACAGACTATAAACAACAAAAGAAGAAAAGGATGAGACGGACGGACTGTTGGCGAGGCTGCCATTGTACGGCGCCATCCGTATTTGCAACATAGACATGAAAGTACCAGTGGCATTAATGCAACAGGATGAATTACACGTTTCAACATTGCGACAAGAAGTCATGCCCTAGTTTAGCACAAATAAATGTTGTTACAGTGTGTCTGCTACTCGTGATCTGCAATTGACACGGCCATTTAACTCGGTAGTGTGACTGCACAAATAACCTGATAATGTTTACAACATTTAATGACAATAACATTGTTCTCTGTATGGTCTGCATTCAAGCAGCCTATTTATACCATTGAAAATATATCCTGTTTTGCCGTTGCCAAATCGAGTGCATTGCATGTACTTTTATAATTTGTATCATGCTGAAACGTTTTTGGGATTGCTCATTGGAGAATAGTAATAGTGAATGTTTCAATAACAAACATTTTGATCCTTAAAATAAATATAAAAACATAGAAAATAGGTGCAGGAGGAGGCCATTCGGCCCTTCGAGCCAGCACCGCCATTCATTGTGATCATGGCTGATCGCCCGCAATCAATAACCCATAGCTTTCACGTGCTGGAAAAAAGACAATAGTTGGTCTGATAATTGGTCATCCACTAATCAAACCAACAACAATGTTAAACCCGAACATTATGTACTTATTTTTCGTATTCAAATGGCACATTATGAATATATTTCAATTAGGAATTACATTTAAAATCAAATGAGTGAATATAATTGGTCAGATCAATAATGACCGTAGATTCTCAATACTATATATTTTCATGCTATAAATGTCATTTCTAACCACATTTATTAAGGAAAGTAAAGAATTTGTACCAGTTTGATTGGCTAAGCATTGCCCATGCAGATGAATGGTGCTACTCAATTTTTAAGGCTATATATGGATGAAAATAGGAGGGGAAAATAAGAACTGTGGTTCAATTACGTAGCTCGTCCATACAGTTATTTATGGCTATTGCACTAACCTCAGCTGACAATAACCCTTTGACAAAGTCCCTGGGCCACCGATACCTAAGCATGTTGTTAGACCATTCTATTTATGATGTAAGAGCTATTTGCAAAAATATATTGTATATATTTTTTATGAGAAAGGGGAATAATTATTGATGGAAAATGTCAGCCATCATCTTAAAGTATTGAGTGATGAGCTCAGAATCCTCTTTCTTGCTTTGGCGGCTGGCCAGTTTCTCAGCACCTGCTTGGAAAGTGACAGCTCAATGGGTGCCCTCATAAATTATAAACCATGCGCCACTGTCTTGATGGCTCCAAGTTAGAAACTGTTCCGTAACTCTAGAACTGTGGCACTGAAGAGGACAGCTGAATAGAAAAAAGGAGAGGCATGTCATCATGCAGGAAGGGAAACTGGTGCTCCATCACAGTCAGCCCTGCACACTCTGCAAATCCCTCCAAACAATGGAATGAAAGTACGAGCCAGCAGGAGGCATATCTTTTGTTTGAAATTGCACCGAAACGGAAGATTGCAATAGTGCGCCGCACCTGTTTATATAGGGAACTTGACCACATTCCCATTGGAAGAATTTGGAATTGAGTTGCATTTAAGTGATAAATTAGAAAATTATAATGAGTTCACACCAGTTTAGAACATGATGTAAGATTCATTATGCTGAAGATTTTGTCAAACTTTTATTTGCAGGGTAAGTGTCAGCCACAAATACAGTGATCCTCGGACAATCCTTGGTCAGACTTTCCTGGCTTTACCTTGCACTGAACGTTATTCCTTTATCATGTATCTATACACTGTAATTGCTCAATTGTAATCATGTATTGTCTTTCTGCTGACTGGATAGCACGCAACAAAAGCTTTTCACTGTACCTCGGTACACGTGACATTAAACTGAACTGAAGTGTGCATATAAGTACATGAGTGGGCTTGGCATCATATCGGGCATGGGTATTGTGGGATAAAAGGCCTGTTCCTGTGGTGTTCTGCTCTATGTTCGATGTTCTATGGGCTGCAGTTTTTATTTTCAGCCTCATCTAGTTAATGCCACTTCCAACCGTCTGGATTTTTCACAAGATAATGCAACACATTGGCTCAATTAGTGTGTGCAATAGTTTGTGCTGTTGAATCACAACTTGGACCATAGATAGAGTACAGCACAGGAACAGGCCCTTTGGCCCACAATGTTCGCCCTGAACATGATGTCATATAATCCCAAAGATATGCTGGCAGGTTAACTGGCTATTGTAAATGATCCCCTGGTGTTAATTACAGAAGAACCAAAGAGCATTTGGTGCACAGGTGAGAGAGAATGAGTTGCAGACGACATGAGAAAAGGAATGGGATTGATGGAATAGTTCTGCTGGGAGCTGCTGTGGATCCAATGGGCTTAATGGCCTCCTCCCATGCCACCCTGTCCCATAATTAAGCAAAAACAGTAGACAACGAAGCAAATTTTGGCAATCGGGCTATGACAATCAAA